>NW_024423343.1:100120443-100181453 GCF_017311325.1 Ursus maritimus | reverse complement strand
GGCGGAGGGCGGCTCGCAGCTTCCTTCAGGTGCGCTGTGTGCGCTTGGCCGCCGTGTGCGCTTGGCCGGACCACGGACAGCCCGGGACTGCCTCTCTGGCTCCCCGCCGGCTTCCCCCTGTGCAGGCGCTGCAGCCCATTCCGGTCTCATGAGTCTTTTTCTCTCCCTGCCGCCCTTTATTTATCAAGCCTAATACTACACGTTAACAGCAAATAAGAACTTTGTAGAATCCACCGGGACTTTGCTAACAATGATGTTTGGAAATGAAAAAAAGAAACGCTCTGAAAACTATCAGCCACCAAAATAGTTTTGTCGGCACTGTGTTCACACGCATGGTCCCCACACCCCCAGGTTGGGTTTTTTGGGTTTTGTTTTTGTTTTTTGGGGGCTTTTCATGTTACATCCATATCTGTATTTATATCTTATTTGTTTCACTTTCAAGTGTATCATGGCAAATGTACAGATTTTTTTGTTAATAATGTGCTAGGATTTGCTAAAAAAGAAAACGAAAAAAAAAAAACCCTTTTGAGTTTGCCCTAGAATAAATGAGACTTAATTCAGTTTCCTGCATTAGAGCAGTCTTTCCTCCGGGGACCCTGTAGATAGCTTTCTCCTCGATGTCAGCAAGTCACTCTAGGGGGAGTGTCGCACTGCCCTGGGTGCTCTCCGGAGCTGCCCCCTTGCAGCGTGCAGTGGGAGAGTTGGGCATCAAGACCCAGGTGGGCTGTCTGAGCCAAGAGAGGTTAGCTTCCAGGAATTCAGCTTGGGCTGCTGCTGGGAGCAGGCTGGAGCTCGGGGAGGGCTTGGGGGGGGGGGCACCTGGCAGCCCAACCGAGCATGGACTTAGGAGGAATACATGCAGGACTGACCAAGGGCACCAATCCACTTTTTTAAAAGCTTTTACTAAAAAAAGATTGGGAGCTTTCCATTGTTTACCGTGAGGCACCTCAAGTACCACCACCCCACGACTCTGAGCCCGCTTTCCCAGTGGCCCAGCACCTCCTTCCCCTGTTTGACCGGAGACAGCAGCGTGATAGGATTACAAATGCCCGGGCTCACATCCCAGCTCCCACCCTCCTCAGGCAAGTCGCCCCTCTTCCCGGCCCGGTGGTTCCATTTTTAATGTGGGACAAGAACTACCTCCTGGCAGGGCTGTGAGGGTTGGTGGAGATGATGTCAGTGAGGCTGCCGGCCTGAGTGAAGGCCGCTGACGCCCCTGCCCTCCCTCCCGCAGTGGAGAGGGAAGTCGCCTGGTGCAGCCACCCCCGCAAGCCTGCAGGCACACTCCATTACTCATTAGCGAATGTGGAAAACCACTGGGGGGCACAGACCACAGTCCTTTGGGTCTCTAACCCCTGGTGCCATTGCCCTGCCCTTACCAGCACTGCCGTCTTGAAGAGGGTCACGGCCACGGTTGCAGGGTGGGGGATTCTGAGGCCCACTGTGGTCCACAGCTCTTGGCTTCAGAGAATCTGATTGGTCTTCTTTCCAGAAAGTGCACCTTTCCACTCACTCAGTTTTGCACTCATAGAAGGTTCCAGGACCCCCTGAACCTGTCCAAGTTTCCCAAGGTGAAAAGCTCTGACCTGAAGACCATATATGCTCTTGACATTCTTGGGTCATTCATGAAGGTGGGGGGGACGTGCAGCTGACAGCATTAATACCACTTGTCTGGCATTTAGACTTGGGAGAATTCTCATCTGTAGCATCAGACTGCTTTTTCCACCAGTTCCATGATGCAGATAAGGAGCGTGCTGTCATGTTCAATTGCCGGATGAGGAAACTTGAGTCATGAGTCACAAAGAAAAGCCCCAGCTAGACGGTGACAAATGTTGGGGCAAGACCCCTGTCTAGCAGGTGTCTTCCCAGCCTCCCCTGTGTCCCACTCTTATCATATGTTTCCTGGACCCACAGATGGCATGTGGGAGTCCCCCGGGGGGCTGGCGAAGCAGCCTGCTGGGCACCAGCCCCTGAGCAGTAGACTCTGGAGGACTGGGGGGCGTGGAAATGTGCATTTCTAACAAGGTCGGGGGGAGGCCGATGCTGCTGGTCTGGGGTCACAGCTTGAGAACCACTGCAGCGCCCTTCGCTGAGAACAGGACGGGCGGTTTGGTCCCGAGCTTTTGGACGATCCTGAGAGAAGCTGTCGCAGAAAACATGCCTGGGCTTCAGCAGGACCGGCCGGGCCAAGGCTGACATCAGCGGGAATGATGGGGACTACCTTAGCCTCCCGACTAGGACTTTCGGAAGGGGATGGGGTGCCGGTAGCAGAGGGAAGCCAGGAGCGTCCGGGGCAAACAGGACATTCACCCCCCTCCCCCACCCTCCCCACCCCCCACACGGAGCAGAACGTTCCCCGCTCAGGGGAAAGCTCTTCCTGCAGAGCCTTCGCGCAAACCGCTCGGCTTCCTCCAGTATTTATTAACTCCTGCTTCAGTGGCTCCCGGCAAGAACGGACAAAGGTCATGTGAATGGGCGTCTAATCCCGGATTATGTATTTAAAAAACATGAAAATGCTTCCACCCCAGTGCCCTCCTCAGACCGCGGGCCCGCTGCCAGCGCCGCGGCCCCGGAGGTGGACCGTGGGGGCGCAGCGTCCCCGGGGAAGGTTCCCTGCCCTGCCGGGGCCCTGCCCGCCGCGGCCCTGCCCGCCGCTCTCCCCCCGCAGCCGTGGCTCCGGGTCCGGCACCCGTGAGCGCCTCTCCCCGGGTCTCCTGCATCCCCGTCTGCGGGCCTGCGCGGCCTCCTCCCCAGCGGTGCGATGCCACGCTCACGACACCCACGTGCCTACGGAGCCTGGCGGGGTCGGCCCCCCGGGTGCAGGAAGTCCGCAAGTCTGGATCTTGAACCTCGAGGGCTGCAGGGTCTATGACTTCCCCCGGGTGAGTGCAGCCTAGAATGAGCTCAATTTCTGACTCTGCAAGAGGAGTGGAGGTGTGAGGGGTTGGTTGGGGTGGGGGTGGCGGGCCCGCTGCTCCTTGGCCCCACAGCATCTCCCGCCTCCAGGCCTCTCAGGCGCCCTCTCCGCAGGGCTCTACTCCTCCCCCCACACCTTTCCACGCCTGCTGTGTCCCCACGGCCAGGCCTCGCGTGCCCTGAGCGCCGGCTTCACACACCGACGGCCTTCGTGTTGCCTCAGCGCGGACGTCTCAGGGCCGCTCAGTGTGCCCACGTCGGACTTCCCAGCTGGTCTCCAAACCCGCTACGCTCCGTTTGGTTACTTTCCCCAGGCAGATGCTAGTGCCGGGCCCTTCCCTCATCTTGCCCCCCACCCCCCTTCAGCTGCCAAGTACAACGAGCCCCGCCTCCACAGTGGGTCTCGCAGGCTCCCCCTCTCTTTCCTCTCCCGAGGACCACGGCCTCTGGCCTCCCCTGCACGGCCAGCCGCACAGGGGCTGCTCCAACTTCTCCTGCCCCTCCCTCCGGCCCTCTGCCCTCGCTCTTGAAGCTACATGGCCCGCTTGGGATTTTTAAGAAGGTTCATCTGATCCGTCATCGCTTTGCTTCAGACCTTGCAGTGGCCACACACACACACACACACACACACACACACACGCGGATAAAATTCGAAAATCTTGAGCGCCGCCCACGAGGCCCACCACCCAGCCCCTGCGCACCTCCTCAGCTGTATCTCGTATCACTGGTTCCCTGCCTCCGGGCCTTTGCATTTTTGTTCCTTCTGCCGAGCCCACTCCCGGCCCCTCTGTGCACGCGCACACACACACACCTAGACACACACTTCCCTTGGCTAACTTTTGCAGGTACTTTATGTCTCAGCGTAAATGCCAGGTCATTACTTCCTTGGAGAAGAATCTCAATTAGTCCCTTTACTTTTCTTCCCTAGCAAGTTCGTATGTGTTCGTGTGATTGTCTGTTTCACCCATACCTGTGGGAAGGCCTGTCTCGTGGCCGTCTGCATTCCAAATACAGCCCGTGTGCTCGTTCGTGGTGGGTGCTGGATGGATGGATGGATGACCAGTTTGCAGTTCCTCCAGTAGCCTGTGATCTCAAGGGCATGCCCCATGACCTAGGGATTTTCTGTTTCTTCAGAGGCCCTGCCACGAAACCTAAGAACACAGCCGCTGCGGCTGCACCACCTGGGTTCCAGTCCCAGCTCTGCGTGCCCTTGAGCAGGTCTGTAACCTTTCCTCTCTGTTTCTTCCTCTGAGTGGGCAGAGCGCCAATAGTGCCCACCTCGTAGGCTCTCTGTAAGTCACTTAAAAATAAAAAGTGCCCCAGCCCCTACCTGGCATGTTGTGTTAGCCACTACTTTTGAGTCAGTGGTCAATTAAACCAATTAAGTGAGGGAGTAACCTTGGCCTTGGAGTCAGGCCTGGGTCCCAACGCTGTCTTCTTCCATTTCTCCTCTTTGCAAACTCAGCTGAGCCTTTTGGCTTCCACTAACCCAAAAACGATGAGAAGCGGTATGACCACTGTGGAAAAGTTTCACATTCTCTTGTAAAGTTAAAGATTCATGGACCTTCCAACCCACCCATTCCACTCCTGAGGCATGCCCTAGACAAACCTAGACGTGAGGGTTTTGGAGGACACATGCAAGCGTCGGGGCACCATGATTCCTAATAGCAAGGCAAGGCACAGCCCAAAGCGGCCCTACCAGGAGGGAGGACAGAGGCTTTGGGGACATTCCCATGATGGGGTCCGATACAGAACTGCCAACGAATGCACTACGGCTGCGTTTATCTACACGGATAAATCTTAGGAACACCGTTTTAAGGTAAAAGAAAGGTCCAGAAGGATGTGTAGAATATCTTACCATTTTCTGAAGTTTTTAAAGGTGAAAATGACCCAAACTAAATAACCGTGTCTTTTAGAGATACATAGGTTGTATTAAAACTTTACAAGGTAAGTAGATCTAAAACCAGTTCAGGAGAGTGGGTGGTCATTTGGGGGGAGGGGCAGGTGCCGAAGCAGCAGCTGTTAAAACCCGCTCTGTAAAAGAGTATTTAGGAAGAGTTTAGCAAAGTGAAAGCGAGGAACTTGTTTGACTCTGACGATGACTGGTGATCACAATGCGGTTTTTAGATAGCAAGTGATTATTTCATACCATTTTAAGAAACGGGCTTAGGGGCGCCTGGGTGGCGCAGTCCTTAAGTGTCTGCCTTCGGCTCAGGGCGTGATCCCGGTGTTCTGGGATCGAGCCTCACATCAGGCTCCTCCACTATGAGCCTGCCTCTTCCTCTCCCACTCCCCCTGCTTGTGTTCCCTCTCTCACTGGCTGTCTCTCTCTCTCTGTCAAATAAAATCTTTTTTAAAAAAAAAAGGGCTTAAATGTCTTTTATGATTATCAGAGACATTTATAAGAATGACATGCTTTTGCACTTACGTTCATGAAATGAGCTAGACCTAGTTTTGTCTGCTTGGGCCATTTTCGAGTTTGGTCTCCATTGTGTATTTTGCTTCAACATGGGAGAACAAGACAAGGAGGAGCAGGTGGCCAAGGTCAATGACATTGTTGATGTGCTGGCTCATAATTTGGGTGGTGGGCTTACAGGTGTTCGTTTTATTTTTATAGCTCATTACTAACATGTATGTTCTATATATATATTTGTATTATCAAATATTTCATAACTTAAAAACAGAATAATGTGTGAGACTATTAAGCTATAGAGTGATTTATTTTTTTTAAGATTTTATTTATTTATTCATGAGAGAGAGGCAGAGGCAGAGGGAGAAGCAGGCTCCCCGCAGAGCAGGGAGCCCCATGCAGGACTCGATCCCAGGCCCCTGGGATCACGACCTGAGCTGAAGGCATATGCTTAACTGACTGAGCCACCCAGGTGTCCCTATAGGGCAATTTAGATGTCTCCTATTTCTTTTGATTATGACAGACCTAGAAACTCCCAAATTTTTACTTCTTGTAGAGAAGTTGCCGACCCCTGAGAACACATCTGTGGACCACCATTCAAGGACTGCCACACTACATGAGACCATCTGGTGTCCTAACAGGCCTGTGTCTAAGGGGACACCCAAGTATTGGACAACATCAGCCTTTCTAGGACCCCCTTTCTGCACATGGCAATGGAGGAGGGGGGAGATAGGAGATCTCCTTCCCAGCATCAGTTTCCCACAGCCCCTTAGGCCTCTAAACATTAGGGAGGCTTTGCCTCTTTCGGTTCTTTTTCCTGCTCAGCTCACTCTCTCCCACCTGGTTTTGCTTCCTAGTAAAGGCCCAAAGGGGAAATGGTTCTGATGGTATCCACATTGTTATTAATTAAAGAGGGTCCTGCTTTTTCCGCCAAGTCTGAGGTCCCTTATACTCTGAGTGAGACACCCTCCAAAGAATGGGAAAGAGAGCCCCAGAAAGACACACCCAGAGAGGGAAGCGCTCAGGAAGATGGCTGCTCTCAGAAACGTCGGTTACGAAGGAGAGATGTCGAATCTGAGGAGGACTGGCTGCCTTCACACCTTTCCCAGTCTCTCTAGTGTGCTTTCCTCGCCTGCTGAGCCATGCTCCACTGGTCCTGGGTTCCAGAACCATGCTAGGTTCTGTGAAGGAGTGCACCTCACATGGTGGAAAGCACCTTTTGTCAAGAATGGACACAATGGTGGTGACATTTGGTTCTTGGGGGACAGCTCAGGGGCAGATTCTAGTTTGTCTGAGGGTCGGGGCATAGCTACTGAACAGTAGGTGGACCATGAAAGTTTGTCCCATCATCTGGGAAGGGATTTTCTGTCTGCCGTTGTTCCTCAAACTGAACCTCTGGTTCTGCCAAAGATAATGTCCTCTACCAAACTCTGTATGAAATCCCCTCCATGGGCGCCGGGGGTGCGGCTCAGTCAGTCAAGCATCTGCCTTCAGCTCAGGTCATGATCCCAGGGTCCTGGGATTGAGTCCTGCATGGGGCTCCCTGCTCAGCGGGAAGTCCGCTTCTCCCTCTCCCTCTGCCCCTGCTTGTGCTCTCTCTCTTTCTCTTTCTCTTGCAAATAAATAAATAGATAAATAAAATCTTTAAAAAAAGGAAAGAAAGAAGAAAGAAAGAAATCCCTTCCTGCTTACACTAACTGAAGGGGACGCCACCATTTGTAATGGAAAACGCTGAACCACAGATAGAGGAGCCAAAACATCCAACTAAAGATGAAAGAGCTGAATAAATCATGGCTTAGCTTTTTGATGGAATACCATCCAGCATGTAAGAGTGTGTGCTCCAAAATTCTGAAACACGTGGGGAAATGCTCACAAATAATGGAAAATGGACAATAAAAAGAATAGGAGTTCCTCTTCTGATAATGATACACTAGATAATTTTGGGTAAAACTTTCTACAGAAGGTAACTAAAACAACTGGACAAAAAATTTTGCAAATTTGATTGAAGCATCAAAGAGTTAAAGTAATGAAAAATTACTAGGAATGACGGGGAATTAGCACAAGGAGATGGAAATCTGGAGAGCCGACCTAGCATTTAGGGCAACGTGTGTCCTGGGTGTGTTTGCCGATCAGAAAAGAAAACTGAGACAACTGAGATGTTGGAGTAAGGCGGTGGACAGCCTGATTCCCTTCAGTAGACGTAACATGATCCACGTCGCTACTGCCCCAAGTGCCTGGCAGGAGCAGACATGAATCTTCTCTGGAGGAAGACAACATCATGCAGGGCATAAAAATATTCATACAACTTTTCAAGTACGCTGTTCAGCACACAAGAAATAGTAACCTGCCACATGCACGGGCAGCACATGAACAAAGACCAACGGAACAAAACAGACAATGGATAAACAGCTGCAAGCACACCAGCGGTTGGAGTAATCGAATGCAGACTTTATTTGGGCACCTGGGTGGCTCAGTCGGTTAAGTGTCTGCCTTGGGCTCAGGTCATGGGATTGAATCCCGCATCAGGCTCCTTGCTAGGCGGGGAGTCTGCCTCTTCCTCTGCCTGCTGCTCCCCCCCGCTTCTGCACTAGCCCTCTCTCTGGCAAATAAATAAATAAAATCTTAAAAAAGAAAAAAAAGTGTTAAATGGACTTTTCCAGAAAGGCAGAAAGAAATGATCCCAGATACCAGGCAGTTGTTGCAGAAAGGAAGGAAGAGCAATTGAAATGGTAGTTATGGAGGCAAATCTGAATGATTCTGCCTATGTAAAACAACAATAGTACTGTCCTGTGGAATTTCAAATGCATAGAATTTAAATTTATAACAATGGTATGTAAGTAAAAAGGGAGCCAACTGAGGTTCAAGTGTTCCAAGGAAGAGACTACTAGAAGCACTGATTAGCATTAAGATTTGAGGGGTGCCTGGGTGTCTCGGTTGGTTAAGTGTCTGCCCTTGGCTCAGATCATGATCTCGAGGTCCTGGGATTGAGCCCCACATAGGGCTCCCTGCTCAGTGGGGAGTCTGCTTCTTCCTCTCCCTCTGTCCCTTATGCTGCTTGCATGCTCGCTCTCTCTCTCTGTCTCAAAGAAATAAATAAAATCTTAAAAAAAAAGACCCATTAGGATTTGAAAAGTCAGTGATGCATTTTGAAACTCTAGAGAAAACCTAAAAATAAAATTAAAGCAAGGTGAGGTATAACTTCCAAACACATAAAAAGGGTAAAACTGTATAATTAAAAAATAATGACTCTGAAAGAAGGCAAAAGGAAAGAAAAGGAAATATTGCTGATGGAACAAATAGAAGGCACATAGAGACACATTAGATTTAAGCCAACATCTTACCAATTACATTAGATACAAATGGACAGAATCCACCAATAAAATGGGGGAAATAAATTTCAGAGTGGATTAAAAAAAAACACAGCTACATACTGTTTCCAAGAGGCACATCTAAACATAAGGGTACAGGTAAGTTGCGAACAGATTGGAAAAAGATATATCACGCAAGTACTATATTTAAAAATACACCCCCAAATAAGCCAATGGACAAGGAAGAAATTACAATGGGAATTAGAAAATATTTTCGATTGGATGATAATGAAAATATCACATATCAAAATTTGTGGAATGCAGCTAAAGCCAAGCTTACAGGAAAATTTTAGCCTTGGATGCATACATTAGTTGAAAGGAAAAGCTGAACCTTATGATGTAACCATTTATCTCAAGAAGTTAGAAAAACAATAGCAAGAGAAACACAAAGTAGGAGAAGGTAAATAATATTATGCAGATAAGAATTAAATAAAAAACATGTAATAGGGAAGATCAATAAGATAAAAAGGTAATTATCAGAAAGACTAATACAATTAACAACATCCCCAAATCAATAAACACTTGGCAAGATTAACTGAGATTTTAAAAAGTCACAAATCTTCGATTATCAGGAATGAGAAAAGAACCATCTTCAGAGATCAGGTTGAAAAGATAGTTAGGAACAATGGGAAAACATGCAAAAGAAGAGAATAAATTTAGATCCCTACCTCATACCATATACAAAAATTAATTTAAAATAAATTAAAGATCTAATATAAGTTAAAACTATAAAACTCTTAGAAGAAAACACACGTCAAATCTTCACGACCTTGTATTAGGCAATATGACACCAAAAGCACAAGCAACAAAAGAGAAAGACAAATTGGACTTTACCAAAATGAAAAACTTGAAAAATTTTTTATACTTCAAAAAACATCATCATGGAGGTACCTGGGTGGCTCAGTCGGTTAAGCATCTGACTCTGATCTCAGCTCAGGTCTTGATCTCAGGGTTGTGAGTTCAAGCCCTGCATTGGACTCCATGCTGGGTGTGGAACCTACTTAAAAAAATAAAACAACTGGCCCCTGGGTGGTGCAGTCAGTTGAGTGTCCGACTCTTGTTTTTGGTTCAGGTCATGATCTCAGGGTCATGAGATCAAGCCCCGTGTCTGGCTCCGAGCTCAGTGAGGAGTCTGCTAAAGTTTCTCTCCCTCTCCTGCCCCTCCCTGTGCTTGTGTTCTTTTTCTTTCTCTCTCTAAACTAAATAAAGAAATCTGTAAAAACAAAACAAAACATCATCAACATCAAAAAGTGAAAAAAAGCACCCACAGAACAAAAACAAAAGATTTCAAATCACAAATCTGATAAGGAAGTTATATCCAGAATATATAAGGAACCCTTAAAAGTCAACAATAAAAGACAAATAACCCAATTTTTAAATAAGCAAAGGATCTGAATAGACTTTTTGGAAAAAATATGAAAATATGAAATATGATCACCATCATTAATAATTAAAGAAATGTAAATCAAAACCACGATGAGATATCACTTCACACTCACTAGAAAGGCTAGAGTCAAAGAGGCAGATAATTACAAATTTAGCAAAGATGTGGAAAAATTGGAACCTTCATATATTGTTGGTGGGAATGTAAAATGAATGGTCCGATCATGTTGAAAAACAGTTTGGCAGTGCCTCAAAGTTAGACACAGAATCTCCATATGACCTAGCAAGCTCAAACCTAGATATTTACCCAAGAAAATATATGTCCACACAATAACTTACAAAAGAATGTTTATAGCAACATTATTCATAACAGCCCCAAAGTAGAAACACAAATAGCCATCAGCTGATGAATCGATCAGCAGAAGGTAGAATGTCCATATAATGAGCCATTAATTGGCAATAAAAATGAATGATGTACTGCTACATACTACAACATGGCATAACTTGAAAAAATCATATTAAGTGAAAGAAGGCAGTCAACAAAGGCTACATACTCTGTAATTCCATTTGTATGAAATGTCCAAAGAGACAGAAAATAGACGTAGTTGCCAAGGCGCGGAGGAAAAGAATGGGAGTGACTGCTAATGGATAGAGAGTTTCTTTTTGGAATAATTAAAATATTCTGGAATTAAATAGTGGTGAAGGTTGTACAACTATGTGGATACACTAAAAACTACTGTATTGCTCTCCTAAAAAATAAAAATAAAGAAGCAAGATGAGTATATACTATGTAACAATAACAATATTCTGCTAAAATGTAGACAAAATGGACAAATTGTAGAAAAATAACAACAATCCAGAACTGACACGATAGAAAAGGAATTAAGAGTCTTATAGCGATTAAAGAAATTGAATATATAATTTTAAAACTTCGCACAAAGTAAACTCCAAGGCCAGAGAGCTGCATCGGTGTGTTTTATCAAACACATAAGAGAAAAGTGCCAATTTTTTATTTTTATCCCACACAAACTCTTCCAGAAAATAGAACGAGAGGGAACACTACCTGACCAGGTCAGCATAACCTTGATACCAAACCCGATAAGACATTATGAGAAAGGAAAATTACAGGCCAGTCTTACTCATTAACATAGACACAAAAATCCCAAATAAAATATTAGCAAACTGAATCTTGTAACATATAACGATCAAGGAGTGTTTACTCCAAGGTTGGTTTAACATTAGAAAATCAATTAATGAAATTCATCACGTGAATAGAGTATGAGGAAAACTCATGATCATTTTAATAGAAACAGCACTTGATAAAACTCAATGTCCATTTATGATCTTAAGCATACTTTTAGAAAACTCAGAATAAAAGGAAACTTTTTTAATCTCATCAAGGTTGCCTGCAAAAACTTAGGGCAAATAACATACTTAATGATGAGATGTTGACAGCTTCCCCTTTGAGATCTGGTACAAAGCAAGGATGCAAATTATTGCTGCCTCTGTTCGATGTTGCACTGCAGGCCCTGAAAAGGTCTAAATGTAGAAAGTCAAGAAAAAAGAGATTAAAGTCATAAAGATTGGAAGAGAGGAAATAAAACTATCACAGTTTATGGAAGAAATAACTATGTAAATAGGAAATCCAAAGAATTCACAAATAAATTATTTGAATTAATAAGTTCAGCAAAGTTGCTGGACAAAATTCAGTAGAAATAAACCACATCCATATATCACCAACAAACAGAAAATGAAAACTTTCAATAGATACTGCTTACAACAGAATAACAATTCTTAGGACCTAGAAACAAATAAAAAAAAATGGACAACACTTCTCTGAAGAAAACAATAAGAATATTCTTGAGAGAAAATGAAAATTAAACTAAATGGAGAGATATGTTTATTGCAAGACATAGTTTTATAAAGTTGTCAGTTCTCCCCCAAATAAGCTACATATTTAATGAAATTCTAATAAAATTTCCAAGGGTTTTTATGTATATTGAAAAGCTGATTTCAAACTGTGCACGGAAATGCAAAAGGACAAAAATAGCCAAGAGACTTAAGAAGTGAAAAGGCAGGGGGGGCACCTGGGTGGCTCAGTAGGTTAAGCGTCTGCCTTCAGCTCAGGTCATGATCTCGGGGTCCTGGGATTGAGCCCTGCACTGAGCCCTGCATCGAGCCCCACATGGGGCTCCCTGCTCAGCAGGGAATCTGCTTCTCCCTTTCCCTCTGCTCTTCCCTCCCGCTCGTGCTCTCTCTCTAAAGAAAAAAAAAAAGATGAAGAAGAGAAAAAGGTGGGAGAATTTGTTCTACAAGAAATCAAGAATTTTTAGAAAGATCGCAATAATTAAGGGAGTATGGTATTCTGCAGTAAAAGACAGACAGGAAGGAAACCCAAAGAGCCCAGAAAAAGACCCATGCATAGCTGGACATTTAATTTATGACAAAGGTGGCATTGCGGAGATGTGGGAAAAGGCAAGTATTTTCAATAAATGGACTGGGTCCACCAGATATACATGAGGAGAAAAGGAAGAGAAACGTGACCCCTACCTCACACCATGCACAAAAATGAATTCTAGGAGGAGTTAGGCCTAAACATGAAAGGCAAAACAATATAACTTTGAGAGGATAACTGGGAATATCTTTATGACCTTAAGGTAGAGAAGATTGCTTAAATAAGACACAAATTGTCATAAAGAAATGGACTGATAAATTAATTCAAAAATAATAATTTCTACTCATCAAGAGAACCATTAAAACAGTAAAAAAGTGGAGCGCCTGGCTGACTCAGTAGGTAGAGCATGTGACTCTTGCTCTCAGGGTCATAGGTTTGAGCCCCACACTCGGTGTAGAGGTTACTTAGAAACAAAATCTTAAATAAAAAGAACAGTGAAAAAGTTAGAGAGTGGGAAAAATATCCACAGTATATTTAACCACCAAAGGGCTTAATATCAAACTACATAAAAGAAAAACTCTTCTAAGTCAATAAGAAAAACACCAGAAGACAAGTAGGTCATAGGCCAGTGGTTTACAAAACTAAATATCCAAATGAGAGTTCAGAAAAGGTGCTCGGCGTTATTAATAATCAGGGAAATACAAACTAAAACCCCAGAGAGATACTTCCACACACACCCACAGGACATTTTCCTTGTTATCAACACACCACAGCTTTATCGAGGGAATTCAGCCCTGAATTAATTCCCGAGAAGGACCAAAAGGGACAAAAGTATTTATCCTGCCTTCAAAGAGTTTACAGTTTTATTGAGGAGAGAAAAGGACATTTGGTGAAATAATTGCCATGTTCCCACAAAAAGAAACTGACAGTCTAGTCCCTAAAGGAAAACCCTTCTTTTTGAAGGGGTTGACCTCCCTGTAGGATCCAGACAGATCCCCAGTCAGAGAAAGACACGTATCATCTGATTTCCCTGATACGTGGATTTTAAGAAACAAAACAGAGGAACGAGCATAGGGGAAGAGAGGAAAAAATAAAACAAGACAAAACCAGAGAAGAAGACAAACCATAAGAGACTCTTAATCACAAGAAACAAACTGAGGGTTGCTGGAGGGAGTGGAGAGGTGGGTGGGGAGATGCGGTAACTGGGTGATGGACCTTAAGGAGGGCACATGATGTAATGAGCACTGGGCATTACGTAAGACTGATGAATCATCGAACTCTACGTCTGAAACTAATAATACACTATACGTTAATTATTTGAATTTAAATAAAAAAATTTTTAAAAAGAATCCAGACGTACCCCATTGCACGCACAAACATACACGAGACCCAAACACACATGAGACAGAAACACACACAATAGTTACCTTTAAAAAAAAAAACTCAACTATCAAAATGGTAGCCAATGGGAAGAGGTATGGGTGAGTGAGTGTGTAAGGGGGCACTCATACACCCTGCTTGTGGGAGTGTAAGCTGGCACAACCCTTCTGAGGGACGTTTCCGCTTGATGAATGAGAAATCTTGAAGTGCAAACCTTGTGACTTAAGAATTCTACTTCCAAGGGTGCCTGGGTGGCTCAGTCAGTTAAGCATTGGCCTTTGGCTCAGCTCATGATCCCAGGGTCCTGGGCTCCAGCCCCACAGCCCCAGGTTGGGCTCCCTGCTCAGAGGAGAGGGCAAGGGAAGCTCTGCTTCTCCCTCTGCCTCTGCCCCTCCCCCTCCCCTTGCTCCTGCTCTCTCTCTCTCTCTCCCTCTCTTTCAAATAAATGAATAAAACCTTAAAAAAAAAAAAAGAATTCCACTTCCAGGACTATCCCTTAGCAAAATCACAGGACAAGTGTATACAGACGCATATACAAGAATGGAATTTAGACTGGGGTCTAAACTATGATATGCCCATACTTTATGTGGTCATTGGAGTTCAGTTCTAGATAAATATTTAATGATATGGGAAAATGCTTCTGACATAGTAAATGACAAAAGCCATTTGCAAAAGAGTAAATATTATATGAACCCAAGTTTATTTTGTATCTGTTCATATAGGAAATAAATATATGAAAATGTTATCATACTTCCTGTAATAGCTCTCTCTGGATGCATATCAGATTACCATGAGCAAGCAGCTCAGAACAACACAGATGTCTGATTTTGGTCTCCATGATTAGGAGCCCAGGCTTGGGTTATCTGAGTCCTCTGCTCAGGGTCTAAGAAAGCTGAAGTCAAGATGCTGGCTGGGCTGCATTCCTTTCTGGAGCCACGTCCTCTTCCAAGCTCACATAGTCATTGGCAGAGCTCAATTCCTTGCGGCTGTAGGACTAACAACCCTGCTTCTGGCCCTGGGGGCTGCCCTTTCCTGCCCCATGTCCTGCCCCATAGCCCTCTCCAACACCATGGCAGTTTGCTTCCCGAGGGTCAATGGAAGAGCATCTGCTGCAGCTTTAAATCTCTATGATTTCCTTTCTCTAATTTGTAGACCCAGGTTTAAAAGGCTTATGTGATTAGGTCACATTCATCCACACCCCTGCTCTCTCTCTCTCTTAAATACATAAATAAATCTTAAAAAAAAAAAAAGGAAACACAAATATGATTGGTCTCATCCTTAAGTTGTGGTTTTAAAATAGTTGATATTTGGCATTCTTCCCTTTAAGAGATGGAGCCTAATTCCTCTTCCCTTGTATATTTTTTTTTCTTTTTCTCCTCTTCCTCCTTTATTTTATTTTATTTTTTTAAATGATTTTTTATTATATTATGTTAGTCACCATACAGTACATCCCCAGTTTCCAATGTCAAGTTCGATGACTCATTAGTTGCGTATAACACCCAGTGCACCATGCAATACGTGCCCTCCTTACTACCCATCACCGGTCTATCCCTTTCCCCCACCCCCCTCCCCTCTGAGGCCCCCAGTTTGTTTTTCATAGTCCATAGTCTCTCATGTTTCATTCCCCCTTCTGATTACCCCCCTTTCTTTATCCCTTTCTTCCCCTACCTATCTTCCTAGCTCTTATGTTCCTTAGATGAGAGAAATCATATGATAGTTGTCTTTCTCTGCTTGACTTATTTCACTTAGCATTATCTCCTCCAGTGACGTCCATGTTGCAGCAAATGTTGAGAATTCATTCTTTCTGATAGCTGAGTAATATTCCATTGTATATATGGACCACAACTTCTTAATCCAGTCATCTGTTGAAGGGCATCTCAGCTCCTTCCACGATTTAGCTATTATGGACAATGCTGCTATGAACATTGGGGTGCATATGGCCCTTCTCTTCACTACATCTGTATCTTTGGGGTAAACACCCAGTAGTGCAATGGCTGGGTCATAGGGTAGCTCGATTTTTAACTTTTTAAGGGACCTCCACACTGTTTTCCAGAGTGGCTGTACCAACTTGCATTCCCACCCACAATGTAGGAGGGATCCCCTTTCTCCACATCCTCTCCAGCAATTGTTGTTTCTTGCCTTGTCTATTTTTGCCATTCTAACTGGCATAAGGTGGTATCTCAGTGTGATTTTGATTTGAATTTCCCTGATGGCTAATGATTTTGAACATTTTTTCATGTGTCTGTTAGCCATTTGTATGTCTTCATTGGAAAAGAGTCTGTTCATATCTTCTGCCCATTTTTTGATTTGTTTATTTGTTTCTCGTGTATTGAGTTTGAGAAGTTCTTTGTCGATCTTGGATACCAGTCCTTTATCTGTAGTGTCATTTGCAAATATATTCTCCCATTCCGTGGGCTGCCTCTTAGTTTTTCTGACTGTTTCCTTGGCTGTGCAGAAGCTTTTTATCTTGATGAAGTCCCACAAGTTCATTTTTTCTTTTGTTTCTCTTGCCTTTGGTGATGTGTCATGAAAAAGGTTGCTTTGGCCGATGTAGTAGAGGTTGCTGCCTACGTTCTCCTCGAGAATTTTGATGGATTCCTGTCTCACATCGAGGTCTTTCATCCATTTGGAGTTTATCTTTGTATATGGTGTGAGAGATTGGTCAAGTTTCATTCTTTTGCATGTAGCTGTCCAATTTTCCCAGCACCATTTATTGAAGAGACTGTCTTTTTTCCACCAGATGTTTTTTCCTGCTTTATCAACTCTTCCCTTGTATGTTGGCTGGACTTAGTGACTCACTTCTAGCGAATAAAGGGAAAATGACTGTATGTGATTCCTGCGACTCGGTCATAAAAAGCACTGAGACTTCCTCCTCATTTTCCCTTGGGTCGTTCATTCTGGGGGAGCCAGCTGCCATCTTGAGAAGACACTCAGATAACCCTGTGGAGAGGCCTGTGTGGTGAGCTCCTGAGGTCTCCAGCCAACAGCCACCTGAGCAAGTCACCTGGGAAGCGGCATCTCCAGCCCCAGGCAAGCCTTCATGCGACCAGAGCTGTGCTGACAAGTTGACTTGCAGCATCATGAGAGATCCTGAGCCAGAACCACCCAGAAGGGAGTGCGAGATTTTAAAATGTTTGTTATTTTAAATGGTAAATTTTGGAGCAATTTGTTACGCAGCAATGGCTAACTTACACACCCTGTAATATCAGTGCAGTGTAGATTTCTTCCCCTAAGTATTTTCTGGTTCTTAGGCAATGGTAGGAGGCACGGTGGCTTTAGGGATGCACACAGCTCATCAAACACTGGTGAGGCCACTGAGTAGCCATCACTCCTTGGGTAACCGCTCGAATTTTCAGAGCTTCTGTCTTCTCCTTTGCAAAATGGAAACGTGAATCATTCAGCAGAGTATGTGGCTCCGTGCAGGGAATTCAATAATGGGATTGTAGGATTATATTATTTCACTGTCATCTCTGCCTGCATACCTCGCAGAGCAGAAAGACTTGCTTCCCTCCCCACTTGTTCCTGTTTGGCTCTGTCTCCACCAGGCTCCTGGCCTCCAAATCCCCATCACGGTTCTCCTCCTGCTCTTTGGACCTGGTGTGTGCGTTGGATCTGGGAGGTGGGTGGAGAGCAGGAACGACCATGCGGCTGGAGCCTGCCTCTCTGTTGGGTGGCTGATTGCAGCTCTGGTGGACCATCGGCAGCCTCCTCTGGGACTGCCACACTCCTCAGCCAAGCTATCTCCCCGACAGAGCCCACCCCACCTCTGCCTCCCGGGCTCCATCTTTGGGTGGCTCTTGAGTGCCTGTGCTGTGCTGATCCCTGGGTGGGCAGCAGAGATAAGTCAAAAGCTCCTGTCTTCTGAGAGGGGAAAAGCATGGGCATGTCCGTGGCGTGAGGGGTGCAAAGCCAGAGGAGCCCGAGGGCCGTGGGAGCCCAGAGGAGGGTGCTCCATCCAGCCTGGGGTGAGGAGGGGAGGGGAGGCAAGGACAGTGTGGGGAATGCAGAGAAGAGCGATGACCTTCTCTCCTTCCCTCACATCTGACCCAAAGCAGACACTCTGCCATATACCCAAGGTCTTATTCTTATTCTCATCCCTAAAGATTCTTTACCTAATGAGGTGACCCAAAACCATTGTTGAGGGATCTGAGCTCTTAGTGATTCTGTTTATGTTGGATTACTTTTGTTTCCCATTAATTTTACCATTAGACATAGCAATGCTAAGAGCAGTCCCTGAAGATTTCCTGCCCCTCGTTGTGTAGCAGTAATGATATCTCCTTTTGAAAATTAGCATCATAGTTAACATGATAACTCCCTGTATTCTTATTTGCTCAGTGGAGCCCCAAATGGGCCAAAGAAGGGTCTCAAATTCTAATTTTTTAAAAAAGATTTTATTTATTTATTTATTTGACAGAGAGAGACAGAACAGGAGAAGGGGCAGAGGGAGAGGGAGAAGCAGACTCCCCACTGAGCAGGGAGCCTGATGTGGGGCTTGATCCCAAGACCCTGAGATCATGACCTGAGCCGAAGGCAGATGCTTCACTAACTGAGCCACCCAGGCACCCCTCAAATTCTAATTTAAATTAACTAAATTCTTCTAGTGAAGAATTACTTTGAGTAACCCAGACTACTTAAATAACAGATCCCCAGACTGTGGGGATATACAAACAAATGTCTTAGGGCACCTAGGTGGCTCAGTCAGTTGAGTGTCTGAGTCTGATTTTGGCTCAGGTCATGATCTTGGGATTGTGGGATCGAGCCCCGCATTGGGCTCCATGCTCAGCGGGGAGTCTGCTTGGGATTCTCTCTTCCTCTCCTTCTGCCCCTGCCCCCTACAGGCATTGTCTCTCAAATAATAAATAAATCTTGAAAAAAATGTCTTGTGAGTTGATCACTAGTTGTACAGTGAGGGAGGTGATTAGACCTTCAATCCCTGAACTCAAGTATTCTGCTTAAGAGGAAAAAATAGGGGGGCGCCTGGGTGGCTCAGTCATTAAGCGTCTGCCTTCGGCTCAGGGCGTGATCCCAGAGTCCTGGGATTGAGCCCCACATCGGGCTTCTCCGCTGGGAGCCTGCTTCTTCCTCTCCCACTCCCCTACTTGTGTTCCCTCTCTCGCTGCCTGTCTCTGTCGGTCAAATAAATAAATAAAATCTTAAAAAAAAAAAAAGAGGAAAAAAATAGGGCCACATATTGATTCAGGACATAGACTGTATTGTGTAGAATAGAAATTCACTTTTGTGAGGTGTCGTCTCTTACGGGGTGCTGTTACAGTCTTCGGCCATTCCATTGCTCTAAAAGACCAGCTACTTTGGAGTGATCAGGTACGTGGTTAAACCCATGAGTAACAAGGAGAGATTAGCCTTGTTATTAGCCCATCGTATTACTTTTCTTTATGCTGTGAAATAAGTTTCTTTCTCTTTTTGATATAAATTTCTTAATCAATAGCAATGTTGAGGGGCAGAGACCTCTGTTAAGTCAATCGATGATGCTCCCAGCAAAAACATGGCAGATAGGGAAGGAAAATTCATTTGCAGAATTGATGTCTACCCCAATAAGGAAAAATCACTGCCATGCCCATGGTGAGGAGGGCCAATGCAGTCAACCTCCACCAGGGGGCAGACTGGTCCCCCATGCTATGGTGCCATATTGAGTGCACTTGGTAGTGGTAAGTAGCCAAATGGATTTTGGAGTGGTCTATTCCATGCCGTGGAGCCAACAGATAACCTCCACCCGACCACTGTCCCACTTTGTCAATGAGTAAGTACTGGTGGGGAAAAGAGATTGATTACTGAAAACAACCTTCCTCTGCAAAGGGTGGCCTTGTGGGGACTATTCCCATGAGACACAAATATTGCCGCATTCAGAGCCCATTCTATCTCTTTCTCTAACCTCCTTGTTATCAGTTTTTTAAATCTCGTTCCTTCCAAATTCCTGACCACTGGCTTTAGCAATCACTCATGAAATCAGGAGAGTCTCATCTCACATCATCTTTCCTCTGGGCAAAGAGGACCCCACAGTGATGCGTTGCCTGGAGTCCTGTGCTTCGGGAGGACGCCCCATCTCCACTGCCCTTCAGTGCACCACTGATTAGGGCTGTGCCCACACAGCTGGCGGGAGCTGGTCGTTCAGAGCCGTCTGAGCACCAGGCTTCAAGCAATGATTTCCTCCTCTGTCAGCGGCTCCCAGGCTGGGTTGAGGGAGGAAATATGCTAGGAGCAAGCACACTGTGGGGGAGCCCCCTAACCAGGCGGCTAACTTGTGCCTCCAGGATTTACACGAGCCTGATCCCATCTATTTGACACCAGAATGGTCGGACAACGGCCCCTTCGTCATCTTGTACCCCAGAGATGTTCACTCTTGAGCAGAGCCAAAGCTGTTTCTCAAGAAAATACTTACCTGCAGAAGAGGGTATGGCTTTGCTCTAAATGTGCCACAGACACATTGAGCACCACTGAATCCACTGAATCCTAAGGGCCAAGGGACCAGTTGGATGTCCACGTGGATGTTGAGATGGTCCGGACTCCTGGGTTCTAAATCACGGCCCAGAACAGGAGGGTTGACATAGTTTTGAGGCATGGTGCTAAATATACGTTCAGGTCCTTGTCAGGTACAAGTAAGCTCCATCTGGATCTTTCTAGGGTCATGAAAAGGTTCTGGAATTAGAAAAACGAATTGCACAACTTTGAGAATAGACTAAAAATTACTGAATTTTATGCTCTAAAGGGGTGGGTTTTATGATATGCAAGTCATACAATGATTTAAAAGAAAACTTCTGGCATTTCCCATTTCTTTGCCATATCAATAACTGAATACAAAGCACTAGGATCTATGAAAATTTGTACCAGTAAGGAAAGATAATGGAAGATCTGTATATAAGTTCGCCACCTTATTTTTTTTTTTTTAAGATTTTATTTATTTAGTTGACAGAGATAGAGACAGCCAGCGAGAGAGGGAACACAGCAGGGGGAGTGGGAGAGGAAGAAGCAGGCTCATAGCAGAGGAGCCTGATGTGGGGCTCGATCCCATAACGCCGGGATCACGCCCTGAGCCGAAGGCAGACGCTTAACCGCTGCGCCACCCAGGCGCCCCACCTTATTTTTCTTTTAAGATTAAAAAAATTTTTTAAGGGGCACCTGGGTGGTTCAGTCAGTTAAGCATCAGTCTTCGGCTCAGGTCATGATCACAGGGTCGTGGGATCGAGGCCCACATTGGGCTCCCTGCTCAGCCGGGAGACTGCTTCTCCTCTCCCTCTGCCCCTCTCATGTTCTCTTTCACATACTCTTTATCCTAAATAAATAAATAAATAAATAATATTTTTAAAAAGTTTTTTTTTTAAGTAATCTCTACACCCAACATGGGGCTTGAACTTACAACCCCGAGATCAAGAGTTGCGTGCTCTTCTACACTTAATAAGTATTCATCATGTTATTAAGCTTTCCCATCCCCATGAATCAGCTGTCTTGTCTACAGGCTAAATAGGTGAACTACACGAAGCTATGACAGGCTTTGATTACCACTGTGTGTCTCTGATGTCCTTGATGGTGATATCAATCTTTGAGGTTCACCAGGGAGGCAGAATAGCTTTTTTTTTTTTTAAACTTATAGTCACCATTATGCATATTACATCTACAGGATTTATTTATAACTGGAAGTTTATACCTTTCGACTACCTTCACCCATTTCAGCCGCCCCCTCCAACTCTCAACCCCTGGCAACCATCAATCTGCTATGAGTTCTAGGGGTTTTTTGTTTGTTTTTATGAGTTCCGTTTTTTGGTTTGGGGATTTTGTTTTTTGTTTTCATTTTTAGATTTCACATTTAAGTGTGATCACACAGTGTCTTTCTCTGACCAATTTATTTCACTCAGCATAATGCCCTCAAGTTCTGTTCTTATTGTCACAAATGTCAGGATTGCTTTCTTTTTTACGACTGAGTGACATTCCATTGTGTCTATCACATTTTCTTTATCCATTCATCCATCAACAGACACTCAGGTTGTTTCCATGTCTTACTATTGTAAATAACGCTACAGTGAAGAAGGGGGTGAAGGTAACTTTTTTATTATGATGATGTTCAGTTAGCCACCATACAGTACATCATCAGTTTTTGATGTCGTGTTCCATGATTCAGTAGTTGCGTGTAACACCCAGCGCTCATCACAACACATGCCCTCCTTAATACCCCTCTGAAGGTACCTTTTTTCCCCTACACTTTTCTTTATTCGCTTTTCATTAAGTCCTTGAGGGGTACAGCATCACACAGATTCTGTGGCCAGTGGCTTTAGCAGGAAGCTTGCTTCGGAATTTGGCACGAACCACGCCACTGTTTCCATGAGCGCGAGTTACTTTCCCCTGATTACTCTGGTTTTGTTTGGTTTGCCATCAGGAATCACTGTGTTGTTCTTTGCTTTGTACACATAAGCACATCTCTTGCCTAGATAGAGTTCAGTTTCATCTTGAGCATAAACAACTTTGATTTTAAGAAGAGCTGTGTGCTCCCTCTGGTTCCAGAGACCCTGCTTATAGCCAGCAAAAATGACCTTGGACCCCAGCCTTCCAGGCATTATTTGGCGTTTTAGGAGTCCTGTTCCCAGCAGGTGGGCAAAGTGTATCTAAGGCCCAGAGAGCAACACCGATTATGGGAGCGCCCGTTCTCCGGGTGTCCGGGGAGCAGCACAATCAGTCCCACATCTCCATCCTGTCCTCCTTGTTGCTGGAATCTGTAGAAATCACTGGCTGGCAGAGCCTCTGAGCTCCACCAGTGCCCTGCCGAGGCATATGGTTGAGCTCACCACACTTACTTGCTGAAGGTACCTTTTTAAGATAGTGATTTCGTTTCCTTCAGATAAATGCCCAGAAGTGGAATTACTGGATGATATAGTAATTCCATTTTAAAATGTTTTTGAGGGATCTCCATGCTGTTTCTCATAGTGGCTGCAAAAATTTTCATTCCCATCAACAATGCACGAGGGTTCCTTTTTCTCCATGTCCTCGCCAACACGTGTTATTTCTTGTCTTTTGGAAAACAGCCATTCTAACAGGTATGGATGATATCTCATTGTGGTTTTGAGTTGCATTTCTCTGATGATGAGTGATGTTGAGCTCCTCCCTATATACCTTTTGCCCATCTGTACATCTTTTTACGAAAAACATCTATTCAGACAATGCTTGGTATGATTTCAATCTTTTAAATTTATTAAGACTTGTTTGGTGGCCTGATGTATTGTTCCTACTGGAGAATATTCTGTATGCGCTTAAGAAAATTGTGTATTGTGTGGTTGGGTGATGTACAGGTCTACTAAGTTCTGTCAGCCTACGGTGTTATCTAAGTCCCTTATTTACTTGTTTATCTTCTATCTGGCTGTTCTATCCATTATTGAAAGTGGGGTTTTGGTCTCCTACTGTTATTTTAGAGCTATTTCTGCCTTCAATTCTGTCAGTGTTTCCTTCATATGTTTAGGAGCTCTAATGTTTGCTACATATATATTTACAATTGTTATATCTTGTTTTGTACTTTATTAATATATAATGTCCTTCGGGGCGCCTGGGTGGCACAGCGGTTAAGTGTCTGCCATATATTATGTCCTTCTTTGTCTTTTGTAAACTTTTTTGATTTAAAGCGTATTTTGTCCGATATTAGTATAGCCACTCTGCTCTCTTTTGGTTACTATTTGCAAGGAATATCTTTAATTTATTTTTAGCAATCTCTACACCCAACGTGGGGCTCAAACTCATGACCCTGAGATCAGTAGTTTCATGCTCTTCCAACTGAGCCAGCCAGATGCCCCTATCTTTTCATTTTCAACCTATACATGTCCTTAAATTTAGGGTCTGTTGTAGACAGCATATGGTTAGATCCTGTTTGTTTTCCAGCTTCATTAAGGAATAATTGACAAATATAATTGTAAAATATTTAAAGTGTGTGTCATGATGATCTGCTATCCATATACACTGTGAAAAGATTCCTCCCATCTAGGTAATTAACATATCCATTGCCTCACATATTTATGTGTTTGTGTGTGTGTGTGTGTGGGAACATTTAAGTTCTACTCTCTTAGCAAATTTAAATTATGCTGCACAGTGTTATCAACCATAGTCACCATGTTATTCATTAGATCCTCAACCTTATCCATCTTACAGCAGAAACTATTTTTTAAACCATTTTGCCAGTCAATATTTTTTGATTGGCAAGATTAATCCATTTACATTTAAAGTAATTAATCATTGGAAAGAACTTACTATTGCTATTTTGTGATTTGTTTTCTGCATGCCTTATAGTTTTTTGTCCATTATTTCCTCCATTACTACCTTCCTTTCCATTCTTGTAGTGATATATTTGATTCCCTTCTCATTTGTTTTTATGTATACTCTATAGCTATTTTCTTTGTGGTTACCATGGGGATTGCATATAACATCCTAAAGTTATAACAATTTTTAAAAAGATTTTATTTATTTATTTAGAGAGAGAGAGCACAAGTAGGGGAAGGGGCAGAGAGAGAGAATCTCAAGCAGAGGCCACACTGAGCACAGAGCCTGACGTGGGGCTTGACCTCACGACCCTGAGATCACGACCTGAGCTGAAATCAAGAGTCAGATGCCCAACTGACTGAGACACTCAGGCACTCTTAAAGTTATAGCAATTTATTTTAAAGTCATACAACTTCAGGGTGCCTGGGTGGCTCAGGCAGTTAATCAACTGCCTTCAGCTCAGGTCATGATCCCAGGGTGCTGAGATCAAGTCCCTCATCAGGCTCCCTGCTCAGTGGGGAGTTTGCTTCTCCCTCTACCCCTCCCCCCTGCTCATGCTCTTGCTCTCAAATGAATAAAAAAATATTAAAAAAAATAAACTCATACAAGTTCACTTCAGTTGAATACAAAACCTTTTCTCCTTTGCAGGTCGACTCCTTTCTACTTTATGTCACAAATATCACCTTTAAATATTGTGTATCCATTAACATAGATTTATGATTATTTTAATGCTTTTGTCACCAAAATTATAGTCCTACTGGAATTTATATGTGTCCATTTATTTACCTTAACTGTAGAACTTTATATTTTCAGACAGTTTCGAGTTACTGTCTGGCATCCTTTCAATTCATTTTGAAGGATTCCCTTTAGCACTTCTGCAACACGGGGCTAGTACCAACGGACTTCCTCAGCTTTTGTTTATCTGGAAGTGTCTTAATTTCTCTCTCATTTTTTTGTCAGACAGTTTTGCTGGATCTAGAATTCTCCATTGATAGGGTTGTTTTGTTTTGTTTTGTCTTCTAACAGCTTAAATACACCATCCTACTTCTTCTTGGCCAGCAAGATTTCTGTTGATAATCTTATTGAGGATCCCTCACATATAATGAGTTGGTTTATTCTTGCTGGTTTAAAGATTCCCTCTCGGTCTTTGAGAGTCTGATTTTGATGTGACCCAGTGTGGGTTTCCTTAGGTTCATCTGAGTTGGAGCTTGCTAGCTTGAATTTGTATATACCTGTCTTTCTTCAAATTTGGGAAGTTTGGGGCTATTATACCTTCATATGGTCTCTCTGCCCCCTTTTCTTTCTCTTCTGCTGGGGCTCCCATAATGCGTATACTAAGCTTCTAGATGATGTCCACATAAGTCTTTCAGGCTCTGTTCACTTTTTTCTTTTCTGCTTCTCACACTTGACAATTCCAAATGACTTGTTTTCTAGTTTGCTGATTCCTTCTTCTGCCTGTTAAAGTCTGTTATTGAACCCCCTCTACTGACACCAACTCTTTTTGGGCTCCCAGACCCAATTCCAATGTGGGGGAGGGTTCCCTTCCCCCCTACCAACTCCAAACGATTCCGGCACATGAGCAGTTCTTGGACACGAGGTATCCAAGAATTCAACTCAATTCTGCCACTAGCTATCCAAAGATAGTAGCAAATTCCACAGGTAAGGGCTCAGTCCTACAAGACTGCCCATCAGGGACACCTGGGTGGCTCAGTCGGTGAAGTGTCTGAGTCTTGATTTTGGCTCAGGTCATGATCTCAGGGTCCTGGGATAGAGCCCTGTGTCATCAGGCTCCCCACTCAGTGGGGTGTCTGCTTGTCTTCCTCACCCTCTGTCCCACCTCCTGCTCTCCCTCTCTCTTTTTTAAAAATCAATCAATCAATCTTAAAAAAAAAAAAAAAAAGACTGCCCTCCACTTCCGACTTTAGACACCAGTCATAAGCCCAGGCACTTACCTATGCCTCTGACCAACTGGCTATAGATGGAGCCTCCAACAACCTGCTCCTTGAGTTCTTTTAATTTGTTAGAGTGGCTCACAGAACTCAGGGAAAGACTTACTTGCATTTACCAGTTTATTAAGGGATATGATAAAGGATATGAAACAAGGGCCAAATGAAGAGATGAGGGTAAGGTATGGGCAACAGGCACAGAGTTTCCATGCTTTCTCCGGCACACCACTCTCTCCAATATCCATGTGTTCACCAATCTGGAAGCTCTCTGAGCCCAGTCATCTTGGGTTTTTATGGAGGCATTAGATGGCCATCACTGAGTGTCATTGGCCATTGGTTGATTCAACCTCCAGCCTTTCTCCCCTCCCCACAGGTCAGGGGGCAGGAGTGAAAGTTCCAACTTCCTAATCACATGGTTAGTCCTCCTGGCAAGCAGCCCCTGCCCCTGCGTGGGGTCCAAAAGTCACCTTCATCAGTAACAAGACATTCATGTCACCTTTATGGTTCTGCAACATTTTTAGGAACTGCAGATGAAGATTAAATATATCTGGGAAATATATATTTGGTCATCTGAATGACCAAATATAAACTTCATTATGTTGCACTCCTCCGGTGAATTTTTATTTTTTTAATTAATTTATTTATTTTTAGAGATTTTATTTATTTATTTGACAGAGAGAGAGACAGTGAGAGAGGAAACACAAGCAGGGGGAGTGGGAGAGGGAGAAGCAGGTGTCCTGCTAAGCAGGGAGCCCGATGTGGGGCTCAATCTCAGGACCCTGGCATCATGACCTGAGCTGAAGGCAGACACTTAACGACTGAGCCACCCAGACACCCCTCCTCCAGTGAATTTTTAAATTCAGTTATTAAAAGTTTAGCCCTAGAATTTGCTTTTTTTATATGTATCTTCTTGTCAATATTTTCATTTTGTTCATAAATCATTTTCCTTCTTTCCTTTAGTTCTTTATCTGTGTTTTCCTTCCGCTCTTTGAGCATATTTAAGACAATGGGTTTTTATTTTATTTTTTTAGGTTTATTTTATTTTATTTTATTTTATTTTATTTTATTTTATTTGTCGGGGAGAAAGAGAGCACAAGCAGGAAGAGCAGCAGCCGGAGAGAGAAGCAGGCTCCCCAGTGAGCAAGGGGCCTGACATGGGTCTAGATCCCAGGACCCAGGGATCATGACCTGAGCCGAAGGCAGACACTTAAATGACTGAGCCACCCAGGCATCCCTTTTTAATTTTTTAAAATTGAAATTCAATTAATTAACATATAGCATATTATTAGTTTCAGAGGTAGAGGTCAGCGATTCATCAGTCTTATATAACACCCAGCGCTCCTTACATCACATGCCCTCCCTAATGTCCATCATCCAGTTACCCCATCCCCCCATCCCCTCCCCTCCAGCAACCCTCAGTTTGCTTCCTATGACTCATGGTCTCTTAGGGCTTGTCTCCCTCTCTGATTTCCCCTTGTTTTATTTTTCCCTTCCTTCCCCTCTGCTTGTTCCTCTGTTTTGCTTCTTAAATTCCACTATCAGTGAAATCATGTGATAATTATATATATATATAGCACATTTTCCTTTTTTTAAGATTTTATTTATTCATTTGAGAGAAACAGAAAGGGAGAGCACAGGCAGGGGGAGAGGCAGAGGGAAAGGGAGAAGAAGGCTCCCTGCTGAGCTGGGAGCCCAATGACATGGGGCTCCATCCCAGGACCTAAGCCGAAGGCAGTTGCTTAACCATCTGAGCCACCCAGGTGCCCCCTATATCGCATCTTCTTTATCCATCATCTGTCAATGGACACCTGGGCTCTCTCCATAGTTTGGCTAGTGTGGCCATCGCTGCTATAAACATTGGGGTGCAGGTGCCCCTCCGGATCACTACATCTGTATCTTTGGGGTAAATACCCAGTAGTGCAATTGCTGAGTCATAGGGTAGCTCTAGTTTCAACTTTCTGAGGAACCAGGATGATTGTTTTAGTCTCTGTGTAGCAGATGCACACAGCTGGTGGTTCCTCTCCGACAGTTTCTGGAGATTTATCTGATCCCTTTGAATGGGCCATATTTTCCCGTTCCTTTGTCCATCTCGTGATCTTTTGTTGAGAATTGAGCATTTAAAAAAAACAGTCTTTCTTATCTCCTTTATCTTTCTTTATCTTCTCTCAGTCTTCCAGACTGATTCTGAGCAAGGGAAGGTCTTCACTAATCAACCTGGTATGAAGGCTTAATACCTTTTCTGGGTGTGTATTTTCCTTAGCCTGCGTGCGTGCTTTTTCCCATCCTTCCATATCCATGACTGCTTTTATTTTTTTATTTTTAAAGATTTATTTATTTATTTTGGAGGGGAAAAGAGAGCGCAAGCAGGGGGAGGGGCAGAGGCAGAGGGAGAGAGAGAATCTCAGGCAGACTCCCCGCTGAGTGTGGAGCCCACAGGGGGCTTGAGATCAGGACCTGAGCCAGAATCAAGAGTCGGCCAGGAGGAGCACCTGGGTGGTTCAGTCGGTTAAGCGTCTGCCTTCAGCTCAGGTCATGGTTCTGGAGCCCGGGGATCTAACCCTGCATCGGGCTCCCTGCTCAGCAGACAGCTTGCTTCTCCCCCCACCCCACCTCTGCTGCCCCTCACCCCACTCCTGCCTGCTCTCTCTCAAATAAATAAATAAAATCTTAAAATAAAAAAAAAGAGTCGGCCACTTAACCAAACGAGCCACCCAAGCAACCTTCCATGACTGCTTTTAAATGTCTTAATTTCCCTAAGAACCTCACTCAGCTTCCTCTCAGGGCCTTAGCTGTTTATTGTAATTCCTCCATCAGTAATCTCTTATCTCAGGGGTCTGCAGCTCTGTAGTCCCCTTCCAGTTTTCATGAACTCCTCCAGCTGCTTTCTATGGCTTCCTCCAGCCTGAGATCCAGCCGTGCTGCTTCTGGCCATCTGAGCTCCACATTAGATGCCACAGAGACCGATCCCTTAGGAGCTCCAGGACAGGTTAGAACATTGCAAACTTGGATGGTTTTGTTCTCTCTGGCTTACAGAAGGAACTGGGGACCAGGCTGGCACTTCTCTCAAAGTGTGCCGTGCCAGGGAGTGGTTGGAGGAAGGACGGGTAAAAACACCATAAAATTTCCCACTGTGTTTTTACTTGTTTATTTTCATTTTTTAAAAAAACTTTCTTCCTGCCCAATGTGAGGCTTGAACTCACGACCCTGAGATTAAGAGTTGCACACTCTACCGACTGAGCCTGCCAGGCACCCCGCCTACGGTTTTGAACGTGGCTTTTTCTTGGTTGGGCATTCACTTGTTTGCTGTAGGTCTTGACTGATTTCCAGAGCTCCTGTAAAGTTATTTTACCCCGTCTCTAGTTGCTTATTTAATATTTCAATGGAGAACAAGGGTCTGGAGATTCCTAGCTCACCATCTTGCTGGTCTCTGGCCCACACGTCCCTAAGTTTTGATTTGTTGTATTGTCATTTTCATTCATCTCAAAGTATTTTCTAATTTCCCTTGCGACTTCTTCTTTGACCCTTTCTTCATTTGACCCACTTAGGCATATGTTGTTTAATCTCTACATTTTGGTGCATTTCCCAAATTTTCTGCTTTTAACTTAATTCCAGACTTGTTCAGTGGCCTAGCACATGGTTTCTCCTGGAGAATGTTCCATGTGTGCTTGAGGAAACATGTATTCTGCTGTTGTTGGATGGAGTGCTTGATAGATGTCTTTTGGGTCTAGTTGGTTTACAGTGCTGTTCCTGACTTTTTTTTTTTTAAGATTTTATTTATTTATTCGACAGAGAGAGAGACAGCCAGCGAGAGAGGGAACACAAGCAGGGGGAGTGGGAGAGGAAGAAGCAGGCTCATAGCGGAGGAGCCTGATGTGGGGCTCGATCCTGTAACGCCAGGATCACACCCTGAGCCGAAGGCAGACGCTTAACCTCTGTGCCACCCAGGCGCCCCTGTTCCTGACTTCTATCTGCCTAATTTTATCCATTATCGAAAGTGGGGTTGAAGTCTCTATTTATCACCATTGGATTATCTATTTTTTTGCTCCTTGATTCATCTTACAATTCTTCCACGTTTTAATCTCTTCTTGCCGCCATTATCAGCACATGGCTTCTGTATTAGTCAGCTTGGGCTGTCATAACAACATAACCTACACTGAGAGGTCTAAACAACAGAAATTCATTTTCTCATAGTTCTGGAGACTGAAAAGTCTAAGCTCAAGTTTCTTGCAGAATTCGGATTTTTTTTTTAAGATTTTATTTATTTATTTGAGAGAGAGAGAGTGAGAGAGAGAGCATGAGCAGGGGAGAGAAGGAGAAGCAGGCTCTCCACTGAGCAGAGAGCCCGATGTAGGGTTGTATCCCAGTACTCTGGGATCATGACCCGAGCTGAAGGCAGACACCTAACCAACTGAGCCACCCAGGCACCCCAGAATTCAGTTTCTAGTGAGAGCTCTATTCCTGGTTTGCAGATGACATGACCTTTTTTTTATAAGTCTCTTTATGGGGCGCCTGGGTGGCTCAGTCAGTTAAGTGTCTGCCTTTGGCTTGGGTCATGACCCCAGGGTCCCGGGATCGAGCCCTACGTTGGGCTCCTTGCTCAGCGGAAAGCCTGCTTCTCTCTCTCCCTCTGCCTGCCACTCCCCCTGCTGTGCGTGCTCTCTCTCTCTGTGTCAAAAAAATAAATAAAATATTTTAAAAAATATATATATTCATGTATGAGAACCCTAATCTAGCCACTTGCCTCCCCACAGCCTTTTGTTTTGTTTTTATTGTTAAATGCGTCATACATAAGAGTGCACTCAATATCACAGACATTTCAAAACTAAGACAGTGACTCCTGGGTGTCGTAGTTGGTTAAGCATCTGACTCTTGGTTTCAGCTCAGATTGTGATCTCAGGGTCATAAGATCGAGCTCCTTGCTGGGCTCCACGCTCAAGTGTGGAGTCTGGTTGAAATTCTCTCTCTCCCTCTGCCCCTCCTGCCCCACTTGGTGTTCTTTCTCCGTCTAAAATAAAATAAATAAATAAAATTTTTTTAAAGGGATAAAACAAACCCCCATATCCCTTTACTGGCACTTGCAATCCTGATTTTGTACATATTTATATATCCCTTTACAACATGTCTTTTAGTTTTGCACATTTTATAAACAGATTTATAAATTTAAAAATAAATTTTAAAAATTCTTCTACAACTAGAGGTTTTCCTTTTAACATTGTGTTTCTACGACTGAAACGCGCTGATGCATGTGGCCATTTTCATTTCATCTTTACTGCTCTGTGTATTTCTGTGTAAGAAATTTGCTAATCAAAAATGCGCTAATCCATTCTCCAGCTGAAGATGGCTTCTGCTCCTACTTCTTACGATCACTGCTGCTCTCAAGATATTTTGCAACCATCCCTGGTGCATAAGCTCAAAAATCTGGGGCGCCTGGGTGGCTCAATTGGTTAAGCATCTGACTCTGGATTTCAGCTCAGGTTGTGATCTCAGGTTGTAGGATCAAGCGCCGCATCGGGCTCCATGCTCCGTGGGAAGTCTGCTTGAGATTCTCTTCCCCCCGCCCCTCCCCCGCACTAGCTTGTGCTCTGTCTCTCTCTCAAATAAATAAATCTTTTTTTAAAGATTTTATTTTATTTATGTATTTGGCCCTGAGAGAGAGAGCACCAGCAGAGGGAGAAGCAGGCTTCCTGATGCGCATAGAGCCCGGTGCGGGACTTGATCCCAGGACCCTGGGATCATGACCTGAGCGGAAGGCAGACGCTCAACACACTGAGCCGCCCAGGAGTCCCTCAAATAAATAAATCTTTAAAAAATAATAACAGTAAGTTCAGGGCACCTGGATGGCTCAGTCGGTTGAGCGTCTGCCTTCCGCTCAGGTCATGATCCTAGGGTCCTGGGATCGAGCCACATGTCAGGTTCCCTGCTCAGAGGGGAGCCTGTTTCTCCCTCCCCCCTCTGCTTGTGTTCTCTCTCCCTATCCGTGTCTCTTTGCTCTCTCTCAAATGAATAAATAAAATCTTAAAAAAAAAATAAGTTCAAAAATTCCTCCGGGGCAAATACTTAGGGGTGCCATTGCTGGGGAGTGGGACGTGTACACATTCAGCTGTTTTCTGCCAGACTCTTTTCTGCGGTGGTTTGCCAGTTCATCCCACCCTCAGCCCTGTTCCCCATCCTGCCCAACACTTGGTGTTTTCTGGCTTCGAAATTTTTTCCAGGCTGTGAAATCTTACAGTCTAAATTGTTATTTTCCTGATTACTAATTAGGTTGCAATTAGCATTACAATGCGTTGTATATTTATGGGCCATTTGTGTTTCTCCTCCTGGGCAATGCCTCTACAATTCCTTTGCCTATTACTCAACGGAATGATTTTTCTTATTCTCATTGATTTATGGGAATTCTTAAAATATTCTGGACACTAATCTCCACAATTATACTTAGGGCGATGACCTTTTTTTTTAAAGTCTGAGAAATCTGGGCCCTGTCACTGGTGACCTCTGCGCTGGCTCAGCCCTTCCCCTCTGGCCCCTCCTCCTTGCCCCAGCCCCCTCTGCCCATGCCCTGAGGTCACTTGAAACAATGCATTTAGGTGGGAAGGCTCACCCTTAATCTGATTTTCCTGGTGGGTTTTCCTTCGTCCTCTGGCAGAAAATTACCGTGTCTTCACTGGAAGGAATTGAAAAGCCTGAAGGTGAATTTGCTTGTCCTCTGCTAACGTCCCTTCACATTTATTTCACAGCACGTGCAACAGAGCAACTGAATTCAACTCTCCCACGCTCCAAATTACTGGACCCTCGATCAGTTTAGAATTCAGGCGGTAGGCAGAGTGAATTTCCTTCATCTCTGACCAGCTGGCTCTCGCCTGGCTTTTCTTGGTCTTGGAGGACTTGGTTCAAAGCAGCCAGAATGAGCTGGGCCAGCCTATGCTGCTATCCTGCCCCCCTTCTCCCATGTGCCCTGACCTACTGTCTTGGTTGGCACAGAGTCTAGTTTCCAAAGCATCACAGGCAACAATTTGACCAAATATTTCACTACCACATAACTAAAGGTAACAACTTTCCAGTCTTCCAGCCTCTCACATCTGTACCTTTACAGCCCCAAACGTGACCCTCTCCAGTCAGCCAATTCCAAAACTTATGATTCTGTAACTTGCAAGCCCCACTTTGAGGTATCAAATTAGGGTCAATTAATATCAATGAAGATTTGATGAGCAATCCAGGGCTGAAATGGTGTCCTCATGAGGTTTTTAGGGATGCAGGCTCCTTTTGTATCTCTGCTAAGACAATGTTAAAATGGACATGTAGCTTTCACAAGATGGCTGCTTGAGCTCCAGCCCTCGTATCTGCATTCAAGGCAATAGGAAGGAGGAAAAGGCAAGGGCAAAAGGAGATTGGTCCACTGATTCGGCTCTCCCTCCTCTTGTTCTTTGCTCTAAAATATATTTATAGGAGCACTGAGTCACTCTCAGGTGGGAAGATGATGGTCAGATTTCACCACTGGGTTCAACAGAATAAAATAAGGGAAAATGCTATTTCCAGTGTGGAATAGGGGTGACACATTGAAACAAATGTGAAAGAACACTTAATCTGCAAAAAAACTTTTAATAATAATTTAAAACTTCATCAAGCAGGATTATTCCAACCTAAAACACTAAGAAATAGGGCCATCAGGAAAACGACACCAACTTCTGAAGGTACCAAAGGGATGTAGAGCAAACTAGATGGAAAATTAGTATTTGTCGAGTTATAAAGATGGGTTTTTCCATAAGACAGACATTAACTTCCCCCTCAACATTATTGAGGAATAACTGACAAATATAATTGTATATATTTAAAGAATACGAGCGATAATTTGATGTACATATGCACTGTGGAATGATTACCCAAATCAAGATAATTAACACATCCATCACCTCACTTAGTTAAGGACGTTAATTATTATTCAGTGACAAATCCTGCAAATACAAAATAAAACTCAAATCCGTGGTCAGGTAATTAATAATCTACCTGGAAAAAAGGCAAAGCAATAAACTCAGAGGCTAGCCTGTCACCGATTTCCTGCACTAATATTATCGACAGAAGCGCTTTGCCAATTTGTGCCGGGTGATTCCTTCTGCAGCCGACTGTGGTGCAGGCACAAAGATGCTAAGTTTAAACATGGGTACAGAGCCGGAAGAGCATTCTCCACTGGGGGTGGGGTTTTCAATAGACAGCAGGTGACCTAAGGTTCCATATCTTTGTTTTCTTATCATAATTCCAAATATGATTTCTGAGGTGTGATTTTGTTTTGAAGACACTCCTCTTGGATAGGTGCCCTATGGCCACAATTAACAATAATAAATGAAACTCTAGCTTTGAAGAGTTGACCCAGGCCACCCCTTGTGAGAGACATGACCTTGTAGGACACACTGAGGTCAGCTCACTTTCCGAGGAATTTCTCCAAAAACCCCACCCACCAACTTCACCTTACATCTCATTGGCCAGAACTTAGTCATGTGGCTAGCCCTCTCTTCGATGGAGCCTGGGAAATGTAGTTGTTAGCTGGGCACAAATTGCTAAGACCCAACAAAATCAGGGTTTTGTTATTAACAAAAAAGGAAAGGAAAGATATTTCAGGTGGGCAAGGCTAACTGGTTGGACAAAAAGGAGTGTATTTCTTGCAGAATTATTAGAAGGGATGAAGAAACAAGTCAGGGCAATGCTCTCAGAAACAGTGCTGCTTAATGGTCTTGATCAATCTCAGAAAATTAACTTTGTCAGTGTTGCCACCCATTTTGGCAAAATGGATGACCTCTGCCCAGCCTGTCATTTCTTTTTTTTTTTTTTTTTAAGATTTTATTTATTTATGTGACAGAGAGACAGCCAGCGAGAGAGGGATACACAGCAGGGGGAGTGGGAGAGGAAGAAGCAGGCTCATAGCGGAGGAGCCCGATGTGGGACTCGATCCCAGCACGCCGGGATCACGCCCTGAGCCGAAGGCAGACGCTTTAACGACTGCGCTACCCAGGCGCCCCCAGCCTGTCATTTCTTATCCAACCTCCTTGTCATTTCCAAATCAGAACCTTTGATGGGTACATCTTACTGGTGGGAACTAGGTCACATGTCCGCAAGGGAGGCAGGGAAATGTAGTTTTTTTCAAAATCCGACCATAACAAGGTAGGAGTCACAGTTGTGCGGAGCCAGCATGTTTCACTGATTCTAAGACACATACTTTTTTCATATGTTCATGTCTCTAAACTTAGGATGCTCCTGACAACCAGTAATGGCTCTTGGCCATTTGGCAATTTTGTAATGGCGTTGGCATTGCTGCACAACCGTGAGACTTCCTTACAAAGGCAAGAAAGCATCTCTATCAGAAGGGTCAGATGGCCTCACTCACCTGCTTTCCAGATTGCAATTCTTCATGGCTGCCATCTCTTCTCACTCTATTTGCCTTTATGTGCTTATGACCTAAATAAAGAAGTCTGCACTTCACTGTGGAGGGTTTCCGGAAGACGCAATGATAGATACAATGGTAGGTTGGTCCTCTTTCTGGTCAGGGTTGGGATGAATGAGTAGGAGAGAGCCTCTCAGGCAGGAGACTCCTGGGTGTAAAGGCATGGTGGCAGTGGGGACAACCTCTCCAAGGACAGCAGGGGAATAAGAAGGGTCTCTGAGTTTGAGGCCTGCTTCTTTCTCCCAGGAGCTAAGACTCCACTCGCAACCTGTCCAGCATCTCCTGCCTCCCTTGGGGAGCCATCCTGAGTCTGGTCCCAGCTGGGCACTCTCCTTTTAGGCCGGTGCAGTTGGACAGACAACACTGGGCCCCATCCTGGCTCCAGCTAAATAAGTTTAGATAAGTGGCTGAATCTCAGGGCCTCAGTTTTCTCATCAGTGAAGTGGGTGTGATGCCTTCTACCTCCCTAGGATGTTGAGAGAGTTAATGGGATGATGGGTGGGAGGTTAAACACCTCCGCCGTTCCGATGGGGAAGGGCTCTCTGCAGTCCCAATCTTTGCTTTCCCTGTTTCTCTGGGGTAGCAGCCCCCTGAGGAAGAGGTGCTAAATCTGGCCTCCCTGCGGAGGCTGGCACTTGTAACTGGGGAAGTTTGCAGAGGGAGGTATAAAGCAGATAGCAGAGCTCTTGTTTGGCCCCTGGGGGGAAGGCACTGTGCCACAGTGCATGGCGCTGACTCTGCCCAGGGCGGTTCGCTGAGTGGGCAGTAGGGCCGTCTGCATCAGAATGAGAACACTCGACTACTGAAGAGAATGATGGGAGAATCTAAATAGAGAGGGGAGGTTCGTAGAAGGCAGTAGCAGGGTCTTTGGAGTGGGAGGGACTGGGGCTCAGAATGTAGCCCCTCCTCTTGTTAGCCATGTGCCCCTGTGAAGGTTGCCCCATCTCTCCGACCTGCACAGCCTCATCTGTAAAATGGGCACAGCAGCTGTCTCATAGGGCTGTTTGTGAGAACCAGGCTAGCTCATAAGCCTAACGTTCCCGTACAACTCTTGGAACATGCTAAGGGCTGGATGTACGCTAGTTCTTTGTTAGAATATTTCTGCCCTGTCTGGGCTGTTTGGTGAATGATAAATGTGAGTGGTTGGGATGACCTTTGCTTTAAGAAAACCAAACCACTCATGCCGAAATCTATCAACTTGACTATCTGAATTCCAAAGGAAGATTTTTCTTTTTTTAAGGATTTTTTGTTTTGGAGTAACTTCAGACTTAGAGAAAAGTTGCCAGTATGACACAGAGAATTCCCATATACCGTTCACCCAGTTTCCGCCATTGTTATCATCCTAGGGTCTATGTACATTCGTCAGAGCTAAGAAACTGGGATTCGTACAGTGTTGTTAAGTCAGTTCCAGCCTTTATCTGAATTTGAAGGGAAATCTTTGAGAAGTTACTCTCTTCCTTCAGAGAGTGAGTAAAGTGCTTGACAGAGAAATTGCTGCCGTGGGGATGGAGATGAAAATATGCACAATTGGCCAATGGGATTCAAAGGACAAAAGTATGATTTTGCCAAGTCTGCAGGGTAGCAGGGAGTGAGGAAGAGACAGCCGGGATTCGGGAGCCCTCAGTTCAGGCTTGTGTCTGCCATTTAATCTGGACTGGTCCCCTTACGCGGGTGCCTCTGTTTCGTTTCTGTAAAATTGGAATAATATTCCTTGTCTGGTGCCCCTGGCAAGGTACGGCAGATACCAGTCTCCTCCTCAGACCCATTTTCCCGTCTTCCTCAGTAAGAAACTCCTGAGTTTTCAGCCGGGCACATGCCACTCCACTAAGGACTACATTTCCCAGCTTCCCATACAGCAACATGAGGCCAGGCGACTAGGTTCCAATTAATGGGGAGTAAGCAGAAGTGGTATTCACATCTTCCTCGAGGAAAGAAGGTGTGCCCTTATTCTGCCCTTCCTCTTCGGGGCTGGACAGAATGCTGTCATGATGGCTGGAGCTCCAGCAGCCACTTTAGAGTGTGCCACAATGTTGCCAATGGAAGGCACACATGGCAAAGAAGGTATAAGAAAGCAGGGTTCCTGATACTGTAGAACACTATAGATCAATGGTGTGGACCTCTAGACCAGGGTTTCTCAACCTGAGCCCTATTGATATCTTCCAATTCTTAGAATGGGGACTGTCCTATGCTTTGCAGGGTATTTAGTACCATCCCTGGCCTCCACCCACTAGACGCCAGTAGCACCCCACTCCCTGAGGTGCGACAACCAAAACTACCTCTAGAGATTGCCATCTGTTCTCTGGGGGTGCCAAAGTCACCTTTGGTTAAGAACCACTGCTCTAGAGGGGCGTCTGGGTGGCTCAGTCCGTTAAGTGTCTGACTTTGGCTCAGGTCATAATCTCGGGGTCCTGGGATGGAGCCCCACCTCTCGCCCTGCATCTCAGTGTCTTGCCCTATGACTCAGTGTCTGTTTCCCAAGGGGAGTCCTGAGTTGAGCCCTGTGCTCAGCAGGGAGTTTGCTGTTCCCTCTCCCTCTCCCTCTGCTCACCCCCCAACTTGTGGGCACTCTCTCTCTTGAATAAATAAAATCTTAAAAAAAAAAAAAACAAACCAAAAACCCACTGCCCTAGAGCAGTTCTGTCCAATAGGAATATAACGCAAGCTACAAATGCAGACCACGTATTTAAATTTAAATTTTTTAGTAGCCACATCAAAAAAAGTAAAAATATACGGGTGAAATTAATTTTAATAATATAGAGCATTTGACTCAATATATTAAAAATACTGTCACTTATCACAGGATTCATATAAAAATTGACAGGGCCATATTACTCTTTTCTCATATAAAATCTGTATTATTTATTATTTATTTTTTAAAGATCTTATTTATTTATTTGAGAGGCAGAGAGAGAGTACAAGTACAGCGGGGAGGAGCAGAGGGAGAGGGAGAAGCAGACTCCCTGCCGAGCAGGGAGCCTGACATCGGGCTCGAGCCCAGGACCCTGGGATCATGACCGAGCCGAAGGCAGACGCTTAACCCACTGAGCCACCCAGGCGCCCCTCATATAAAATCTTTAAAATTGGTGTGTACAGTAGTTCCCCCTTATCCATGGGGGAATGTTTCAAGTTCTCCAGGGGACGCCTGAAACCGCACATAGTACCGAGCCCTGTATACACAAGTTTTTCCTATGCGTACATACCTATGATAAAGCTTAACAGATAGATGAGGCTCATCACAGTAACTACGAACAGAATAGAACAATTGTTAACAATACACCAGGGGCGCCTGGGTGGCGCAGTCATTAGGCGTCTGCTTTCGGCTCAGGGCGTGATCCTGGCGTTATGGGATCGAGCCCCACATCAGGCTCTTCCGCGATGAGCCTGCTTCTTCCTCTCCCACTCCCCCTGCTTGTGTTCCCTCTCTCGCTGGCTGTCTCTCTCTGTCAAATAAATAAATAAAATCTTTAAAAAAACCCAAAAAACAAAAAACAATACACCAATAAAAGTTACGTGAATGTGGCCTCTCTGTCTCTCTCACGATATCTTTATTGTCCTGTGCTCACCCTCCTTCTTGGGATGCTGAGAGATGACAAAATGCCTATGTGATGAGGTGACAGGAGGGGAATGACGGAGGCACAGTGACGTTGCGTCAGGCTGCTATGACCTTCTGACGATGTATCAGAAGGAGGATCGTCTGCTCCCCGCCGCGGCTGACTGCGGGGAATTAGAACTGCGGATAAGGGGGGATCGCTGTACCTTCCACTTACAACACATCCTGACTAAGGCTGGCCATATTTCCAATGCTCCATGGCCACGTGGGGCTCGTGGGTACCGTATTGGATGGTGTTAACTCTAGACTTAACAGAAGTTACGGGAGAAAGAAGTGTCTATCTCCTTTAAGCCCTCTTTATTTGGGGGCTTTTGTTGCTTGCAGCAGAATGAAACTCTAACCAGCCCCTGGGTTTTGGATCCACCACACACTTTTAAATGTTCGAGAATTAAAAACGAGATTGGTGATGTGCGGCTGAAAAGTGGAAAGTGCTTTAGAGAAGGTAGGGAGAGGGTGCCCTGCACGCCCCAGGGACTGTCTCCCCGAATCCTCCCAGGAGCTGCAAGATGCGGGTGTCATCACCTTCATGTCATGAATGAGACTCAGCTCGGAGAGCCTGGGGGGTGCTGTGCCCCGCCAGGTCCCCTACCCGCCGAGGCACTCAGGCTCCCCCAGGGCGTTCTACCACTGTCTGGGTCACTCTCCAGGACTCGCCTCCAGCTGAGTCACTTTGCTCAAGGTCATCACCCTTCCCTAGGGGCAACCTGCATCGGACGGACATTCGTGAGTGTGGGTGTATCCCTTGCTCAATTTCTGGACAATTCTGAGGACCATCTCAGCTCCAGAGCCACCACAGCTGAATCCGATCCTCTGCCCACTCCTACCCTCACTCACTCCTGGACGGCTGCTGATCGCTCCTCAGCAAACGTCCCCCATGCACCCAGCAACAGAGAGGTTAAGTGACTTGCCCAAGGTGGCACAACCAGTCCCCTCCCCAGAAGTCAGAGGTCACGGAGAGTTACGGTCACTTGGCCCCTTCTTACTCCAGGGGGACACCCCATGGCTCCCCCATTATTGTAACCCTAGAGCAGCACACTCTTTCTCCCTCTGCACCTTTGCTCGCACTGTTCCTCACGCCTGGAGAATCCCTTCTGTTCTTTCACCACAGAAATCCTACCTCCCTCAGGGCCCCAGCTCAAATTACCCCTCCTCTCCTCCTCCAGGAAGCCTGTCTGTGTTACCTAGCTCTAAAATTTCTAGATAGCTCGAAATCCCTAGTGTGCCTCCCATACACATTTGGGAAGAGCCCAGGGAAACTGCTAACCCTGGAAAGTTGAATGAGGGGAGAAGTGGAGGGGGCAGGGAGGAGATTTTCCTTTCCTGGTACCACCCTTTGAATTTTGGGTGCATTTCTAGGTTATTCCCAGAAGATTAGTTAATGATGTAACAGACCACACTGGTGAGTTTCCGATTCGAACACCCACCAGGCTGTCTCATGGCAGTTAATGTCAATCAGATTAATCCAGCGGCTCATAATGATGACCCCGTGTCAGGGGCAGGGCATGCATTTTGGAGGAGGACATGGCCTCTGCCTGGGAGATTCCAGAGCCTGTTGAGGGCACTGACTCAAAGGAAGATCATTGCCTTCCCAGGAGGGCTGTCAGCTCCCAAGGGCCTCAGACATCCTAGCCGTCCCCAGCTGTTGGGTGCAGGTTGGGTGTGACCTGGGTTGGGCTAGAACCCTGTGCACAGCTGCCCCTCCCATACCCTGGCCTAGGCTGAGGGTCAAGGGGTTATGCCAAACAGGGCACCGAGTACAGAGGTCCAGAGTCAGATGGCCTGGGTTCAAATTTTGAATCTCGGTCACCTTGCCTTAGGCAAGTCACTGCAACCTTCGGAGCCAGTTCCCCTCCTTGCAGAGGTGAAGTGGGGATTGCATGAATTAAGTTAATAGCTATGCAGAGCGGCGCTCAGCAGGTGGGAGCTTCCTCCTTATCCCCTGCCTAGGGCACTGCCCCTCAGTGGGAGTCAGGGTCTGGGGCACTTTAAGGAGGGCCACCCATTTTCCTGTCTGGGCCATGTGCACAGCAGTGAGGGCTGGCCCGGCCTCCAGCCTAACAGTGTTGCACTCTCCGTGTTTAGCCTGTGGGCATAACAGCACCCACGGGAGAGGCTCTCCCCAGGAGGAAATGCCTGCCTATGAGCTCTGCAGAGGCACCCTACCTAGGGGAACCTGCCGGGGACCTTGCCAAGGGGCAGACAAGGTGTCCCTCTAGGGAGGGGTGGCTATGCAGGCACCACAGTCTGCCCCTCCTCTTGGCCCTCGGCCTTTTCCTGGAGTGTGGCCTTACACACTCCAGCTGCTCCCTTACTCTGTGGCAGCTTCTCCTTCCCCGTCTGCAAAAGGGTACACTGCCCCTCCCCCCCAGGGCTACTGTGAAAAGCATCCAGCCCAGAGTAGCTATTCCCAAAACCCCCAGTTGGGGGTCTCAGTTCTTCTCCCCTTCGGGGAGCCCCAGTCAGCAAAATCAATGGCTTTTTAGCATCAGACATTGTTAGTCCACTAGCGCTGCCCTCCCAGGACGTGGACAGCAGGTGTGGACGCCTCCTTCTCACCTTCCCCCAGAATGAGCAGTCCCTCGTCCGTGTATGGGCCCTGAGGGGCTGACATCAGGGCATGGGCTGGGCCTGTCCAGGGAAAGGTCACGGGGTCTGGGCAGACGGGAAGCTGCTTGCTACCTACAAATACCTGGGAGCCTCCATACCTGCCTTTTCCAGTTGTTTTAGAAGGGGCTCTGTCCTCTCCAGGCAAAGCATGTGAAACTTGAATTGTGGTTCAGGGCAAATGTGATCCTTTTCTTTTCTTTTCTATGCCACACCCTTGGCTGCCGATGCTTCTGGGCTTTGCATGTACCCAAAAATAAATCTATGAATGAAGGGTGCCTGGGTGGCTCAGTTGGTTAGGCGTCTGCCTTTGACTTAGTTCGTGATCTCAGGGTCGTGATCTCAGGGTCCTGGGATCGGAGCTCTGCATTGGGCTCCCTGCTCAGCAGGGAGTCTGCTTCTTCCTTTCCCTTTGCCCCTTCCCCTGCTCATGCTTTTTCTCTCTTCTCTCAAATAAATAAACAAGATCTTAAAAAAAATTTTAAAAAATACACCTATTAATGAAATATTTCAGATTGCCAGAATATATAAGAATGTTCTAATGGCCGCTCATGGTAATGGCCCACAGTTGACGGCCCCTGTGTGAGCCCCGACATGAGCCCCCCTCCGCAGAGGTAATCCCTGCTCTGAGACTTGGGTCTATTACTTCCTGCCGCATAGGTAAAGACTCGTGTACAACCGCTAGTGCTATTCTGCATGTTGCTAAACCTGATAAAGCGTATTATACAATAGTAATCCACGTCTTGCTCTTCTTTGCCTTACCTCATGCTGTGAGTGTCATCCATGGAGCTTTAGTTCATTTTCAAGCGTGTGGAGAATTCCGTCATGTGAACAGGCCGCAGATGATATCTCTAGCCTCCCACTGATGGACATTTCCTTTGTCTCCAATGTTTACTATTATAAACAATACGGGGATAAACATAATTATACAGACTTTTCCCTCTGGCTAGGATACCTCCCCACCTACTTTGGCCATCCTTAAACTCCTGTTCACTCGTGGAAACCATCCCCCCGGGTATCAGTCTCCAGATTCTTCATGGTGACCTCCTCTAAGTGCAGCTGGCATCCCTTGTGGAGTGGCCAAGAGGGTGCTGTCCTTTGAGGACGCTGGGGGGGCCCCAGGCTACTACTCAGGAGCAGACACACATCTGGATCCCAGCACATCTGCCCAACCTCGTTCCAAGAAAGGAATGCCCGGGTTTAGGACAGGAATTGATGGTGGCCGAAGATCATGGGCTCTTAAGTCTGCATTTTGGGCAGGGCCGGGTGGCAGGACTCACGCTCATTCTGTGTGGTATCTGCAGGAGCAGATCCATTGCCAAATCTGAGATGGCCTCTGATGGGGCTGGAATGGTTGGGGGCAGGCTGGGCTTTGATCTCCACTCTACAGGATGGTCCGGAACTCCAGGAAAGCAGAGGCAGAAGGCTGCCCGGCCTCCTAGGGGCCAGCCTGGAACAGGGCCAGCATCATTTCCCTGGCATTCTATGGTCAAAGCAAGTCACAGGGCCCTCCTGATGAGAGAAGCAGCACGCAGTCCATTTATTCCACCCAGGGTCACAGATCCTGACGGAGTCAGGTGGAAAACCCAGGTCCGAACCTGGGTCATCTGTTTCCCACGACTGGAGCCCTTCCTCCGGGCTTTTGCACATGCTGTGTGCATAGCTGGAGACCCTCCTCCAAGCCCCGCTTCACAGATTGGCCTAACTTCCGCTTACCCATCCAGCAGGAGACATCACTTTCCCGGGGGGCTGTCCAGAGCTCCACAACCCTCCGTCGTACTCCTAGAGCAGCCTCTACTCTTGCTTTCCCACCGGCCTCTCCAGTTAGAGTGCCACCCACACCCCGTGCCATGTCTGCACGTGGCAGGTGCTCTGGGGTACTTGTCCAGTGAAGGGATCCATTACGGGTGTGCTCTTCGCACACCACCCCAGAGAGCCTCCCACTTAGATGCTGTGCTTGTCATGGACCCTGAGACAGAGCTTAGCGTTCAGGATGTTTATTAGGAAGTTTCCTTGAGATTAGCACCTGTGCAAGGGATGGGAAGGAAGCAGGAGTGGACTGAGGGAGGTCCCATGGGAGGTACCCATGACACATTTGACGGGCCCCTCGGGGAGTCCTGGGGCTAAAAGAGCCAATCCGCAGAGATGGCCAGACTTTCATTCTCCTGTCTCAATGGGCATTGGGATGTGGACACCCAGGGAGGGTGGGCAAGGAGGCTCTCTGCCGCAAAGGCTGTCCCTGAAGGGGCTGATGGCCAAGGGCTCTCTGCTTACAGCACTCCTCGTGGCTCACACCGTAAGTCCTTCCTTGCCGGGGGTTTGGATGACACATTTCTATTTTCCTCATGGGGTAGAAGAGCAGTGGGGAGGTAGTAGTCCCTGAGAGCTGCTTTGAGGAAGTGTCTTGCCAGCCATGACCTGTGCTGGAGGAAGAGTTGCTTCGAGAGCAGAGTGAGGGAGGGTTTTACCCACATCCATGCTTGGGGGAGCTGGAGTTGCAAGTCTGGGGCTTCAAGGGATTTCATTCCATTCCATCAACACTCAGAGACAGAATGTCCAGCTCCTCTGTTCCAGGCTCTGTGGCATGGAGCGGGGGATATCACTTGGGTGTGAGTCATGGCTCCATGACCTCCACTCCGTCCTTATTGACCACCCCCGCCCCCACCCCCCCTGCACCATGAGCCACTGTCTATACTTCTTCCAGACGGATCTTTCCAAAAGGCAAATCACATATTCAACTTCTCTTCTGAAGCTGAAAACACCCTTAGAAATCCCAGCTCCATGCCAGGGCCTGCCAGGCCCTCTGTGATCTGCCGTGTCCACCTCTCTCACCTTATTTCCTTATCCCCTTGGTCACCCAGCCCCAGCCATGCTAAAGTTGGTCTGCCTTGGCAATTACTAACCAGAGCCTGGACCCACTTCCCCTCCAGATGCTCAGAGAGATGCTTCCTCCAAGTCTGTAAGGTCTTGGCGCAATGTCACTTCCTTCAGGAAGCCTCCTCTGATTACCCACTCGATGCATTCCTTTTTTTCATATTTATTCAACAAATATTTATGAAGCATTTACTATATCCCAAGCAGTTTTCTAGGCACTGGGAAAACACGATGAGCTGGAGTCCAGGCCTTGCCCTCTTGCAGCTTACGTTCTAGTGGAAAAGACAATGAACAAAAAGTACCGCGATTGCAGAGAGTGTAAAGTGGAATGAAAAAACAAGAGCAAGGTAAGGGGGTGGAGAATGTCCGGTTCGGGGACCCTAACATCCAAGCTCAGGGCAGCCTTTCCCCAGCCGCGGTGCCGCTGTGGCGACCCGCCCTGGGCGCAGAGTCAAGGGCGGTGCGCTGGGGAAACGCGGGAGGTCGTCGGGGCGGTGGTGAGGGTCACCTGGACTCCACCCTCGGGGGCGAAAGAGTAGGCCAGGCCTCAGCCCCTGTCCGCGGCCGCGCCACCCCCGCCAGTCCCGCAGCCCCGAGGCGCGCTCGCTCCCGGGAAGGGCACGCCCGAGCGGGTCAGCCAGGTGCGCGGCCTCCGAAGGCCACCGCCCCGCCGCGCCGCCTGAGTGGGGCGGGTCCGGCCGTGGCTCCGCCCCCGGGCCGTCCATAAATGCGCCGGGCTGGCGGCACCGCCGGTTGTGAGCGCGGCTTCCAGGGGAGCGGGAGAGGTGAGCGCGGACCGCAGCTGGTTCGCTGCTACGCCTGGGGCGCGGCGGGCGCGGAGCTGCAGCCATGCTGTTCTGGCACACGCAGCCCGAGCACTATAACCAGCACAACTCCGGCAGCTACCTGCGGTAAGGGCCGCGCCGCCCCGGCTGGACGGGGCGCGGCCGGGGTCCGCGGGCGAGGCGCCGTCGGACGTCCCGGGGCGGGGCGGGAGCCGCAGGGTCCCGGGTCCTGAGTGCCCTCGCTGCGCCCGGCCCCCCCCCCCGCCCCCGGCTGTCCGCCCTTTTGTGGACTGGGAGGGACATCGCCCAGGGTCCCGCCTGGGACGGACCCCGGCGGGACCCGTCGTCCCTTGACGACCCTGGCGGGCGCGGAGCACATACCTGCTGGCCGCAGCCTCCGGGGCCGTCTGCCTCCCCCGTCTCTCCTCTCCCCGCTCGCGTCGGAGCAGAGGAAACTTCCTGCCCTCAGTCCGGTGCCCGTCGCGGGGAAGTCTAGTCCCCTGCTCTTTGCCCCTCTCTGCCCGGGTCTCTCCGAACCTCGCGCCCTCTCCGGTGTCCTTGGGCGGCCGGAGGGGGAGAGTGAGCGGCGAGGGCCAACCTTGCGATTCAGCCTCGCGGGCCGGCGGGCGGGGGCTCAGAGGGACTGGCTGCCCCCTCCCTCCAGGTGGTCTTGCGTGTATTGGCCTGGGGCGCGCACGTTTATTGCCCTTGATGGAAATCTTTCTTCTTCTGCAGGGACTTGACTAGTGCTCTTCAAAGGGAAAAGTAAGTCCTGCTTGTTTTTCAAAGTTCTCTCTTATCCCCTTTAAGGAAGTCAGAGCCCCGTTAGCTTCAGTTCCTGGAGGATTGTTTTTCCCTGTTCTGCAGCTCGCTGGGCACTAATGGGCAGTCATTTCATTTACTGAACTCGCCTGAACCAGCTTTAGCCTGTCTTTATTTCCATCCTAGTCACAGTTTATGAAATGTGCCTAATTTAACCCAAAGGGCATTTGGTATGGGCTCAGAGAAAGTGAATGATGAGCTGGGAGGAATCGCTGGTGCCGATAGCCCTGAAGTGAGAGCTATTCTGAGTGCCCTTTTTTTTTTCTCCCTCCCAAGAAGTTCCCACTCAGATTTACAGTACACGTTATTTGGAAATCCTGGTTTCTGATAAGTATGTGTCCACTAGTCCTCTCTGAAGACAGCCCCGTTCCAGAAGCAAAGAAATGATTGGGTTTATCTGATGTGTCCTCTGTTTTTTATTCATGCGCCTGAATAGGAGGAGGTCTCCTAACTCTCACACTTAATTAGGGAATGATGGCCTTCCCTGCAGACCATGGAAATGTCACCAGAGGGAAGCTGCTCTGGGGCATGTCACAAGTCCACAGGGCAGGTGTTAGTCTCTGCAGAAAATTGTGTCCATTCACCTGCCTGAAATGCTGCAATGGAGTCCATTTTTATTGTACTGTGTGATGGGTTATGGTTGTGGTTTTGCCTACATTTTAGTTTGTGGCCGTTAAATATGTTGCCATATCTTAAAAGTGAGTTTGAAGGTGACCTTGAGTGGAATGTGAGTGTATTTAAAACTTCCTGGATACTTAAAGTGTCATCCCATTAGGAACAGTTCTCCCCTTGTATGGGAGGTGCTTCTGCTTCTGAAATGGAAATTGGTCTGTGGAATTCCTTAGATACCTTTTTAGGATTTTGGTATTGTTTCAGGGGTTGGGAAGTGGGGTGGGAATTGGGGTGAAAGGTGCCAGAAAGCCATACTGGTTTCTGGGGTCATTCAGGGACCGTGCATAAGGAAGCATTTGATCCATGCTGTTGAGAAAAAATTTTTTTATTTCATGTCTTGGAAACTGGGGTTTTAACCCTTTTAGAGGCTGACCTCATTGAAGGCCAAAGTGATGGTCAGTGACTATGCCATTGGTTTCCTCAACTCTAGAGAGAGTCTTGTCTTTTTCCTTGGTTAGTGTATTTTATTTTCGGTCATTTCCTTGCCCTGCAGAACCTCTGCAAGTTGTCTGACCTTACCAAGGTAGTGGCCTTTACTCCTTTCTTCCCCTTTTCTGTTTGATGTTCTCGTGACTTTTATTCCTTGGCAAATAAGGGTGCCAGGCTTGAAATAAATTACTGTTGAGTGATGGTTCTTACCACCCCTACTTCTCTTTTTTCTTTCCTTTCCTTTTCTTTTTTTCCTTTCTTTCTCTTTTTTTCTTTTCTTTAAATTTAAAGGCAGCAGCCCATGGATTATTAACTTAACACAGTCTCGGCAAACATGAAATTATGCAATCCCCAGGTGAGCAGGCCTGCTGCTCCTATGTTCCTAGATAACCACTTGGGCTGGGAGTGTGCACCAGTGTGGCAAAAGGAAGGTGAGGTGTGGGGGGAGCCAAGAGACCACTGCGCTCCTGTCTTTGGGCTGGGGACGGTGGCAGAGGCAGCCCCCACACAGAGTTTCCAGGTGTGCTCCAAGCCAGACTTTAACTTCTGAGAATTGTTTGGGATTGCTGGGGTGTGTGCTGGGTTTGTGTTTTAGAGAAGACTGGTTTATTGTATTGTATGAGGAACACGTTGTACCAGTGACGGCTGTTTATATAGTGAAGTGGGGTCGGTGAATCTGATTCATAACCTGGGACACTCAGAGGGAGGAGGGTTATCAAGATAAGGGCACTGGCACTTTTGGGGCACCTGTTTCTATGCTGTTTATAATTTAGAGGTCTTAAACTAAGCCTCTCCTGCTCATGGGTCATTCATGTTCTCGAGAATTTCCTTTTTCCCTTGCCAGGGCATTTAAAAAGTACATCTAGAGACAAGTCCCAGGCTAATGGGAGGCTGATTTTTTTGGTTATAGTGGAGAGTTTTGTTCAGAGGTGAAGGAAAAGGATTTCTGAGCATCTTGATATTTTGCATTTGATTAAGAAAATTGAATTAAAACCTAAGTCTTTCCTCCTCATTTGCATTTAGGAGGTATTAGTCTGACCCTTAAAATCAGGGTTATGGGCCAACTGTCCTTTTTTTTTTTTTTTAAAAAAAAGATGGGGAGTGGTGGGTGTCACAGCCTGGATGAGTGAAATGCAGTTTTATTTGCATAGTTTACAGAGCCCTGAGGACAAGGTTGAATTGGTCTGAGAAGCCGCTGAGGAGTAGAATAGTTTACTTAAAAAAATGAAAATGTTTGTTCAGATTCTTCGACTAAGAGCAAGACTACATAATGAGCAATCTCTTGTGGATGGCAACCATGTGGCATTTAAAGTTCACTCTGTTGCTGCCAGTTGTCACAGAGATGATTTCGGTAATCTGTAGATATTAGGTAACTTGGCGTTTTTGCCTCCCTGATTTGATTCAGTAAATCTCTGGAGGGTCATTGAGTGAAAAATAGAATCAAGGATTGGATGGCTCGGTTTGAAACGAGCATCCTGGAGCGCTGGTGATGCGTGAGGTCTGCACCCCGGCGGCACACTGCAGCGGCTCTGCTGTGTTGCCCTTGATGGCCCTGGTCAGGGCCCACTTCTCCAGCTTGGCTCTGTCTTTGCCGGTGGGCTCCTGGGGGCCCTGCTCCTGACCGCCCCCTCCTGTGTGTTGCAGTGATGTGCTCGCCCTGCCCATCTTCAAGCAAGAGGAGCCCCAGCTGTCCCCCGAGAACGAGGCCCGCCTGCCGCCCCTGCAGTACGTGCTGTGCGCGGCCACATCGCCCGCCGTGAAGCTGCACGAAGAGACTCTGACCTATCTCAACCAAGGTAGTGGCCGCCACGCTGAGCCAGGGCAGAGCCTGGGTGCGGGGCAGACCTCCCAGCAGGAACGGGGAGGTGACCCGGATGACGCACTTGGGCTTCCTTAGCTGGTTTCCGTGCCCGGTCACAGTGGGGTTAGTTGGGAAGGAGACTGTTGTGCCAGAAAGATTCCACTTCCTGGCGGTGAGAGCTCCCTGAGCCTCCGCGTCGTGGTCTGGAAGGTGGGCGGCTCAGTATGGAGTTGCTCGGGCCAGCCGGGGGTGCGCCCTCCCCGGGGCAGAGGCTGTCATCGGCAGCTGTTGTTAGAATTCCTGTTTACTGTGACCGTGGCCCGTATCCTTTGCTGGACATACATGGAGCACCTTAGATATATGAGGTCTGCTGTCCCTTCGGTTCCACGCGTGCCAGGCAGAAGTCCCATGTGGTGGTGGCGCCAGGACCGTTCACCGTTTCCTGAGACAAGTGGCACGGGCTTTGCCATTTGAATCTCCACTCTTGCACTTCCTCACGCCGTGACTGAGCTGCCTTTCCTTTTTCTCTGTGTCTTGATGTAAACGGAGAAGTGTAATTTTGTGACATGAAAGAATGCAGCTGTTTAGAGTGCCTGGTATGATAATGGCTGTACAGTTGCTGATTCCCTTTATCAGGACACGTGGATCAGTGTCCTAACAGATGGCGTTTTTTGTGGTTTTTGTGTGATCGTGTGTATGTGTTTATTGCACTTCCTTCCCGGGTCACCTTGTCGACACCCTGGCATCAAGTGGCTTAATCGCCCCTGTGTTTTTAAGCAGGCAGAGCAGAGGGGCAGGGGGACCACGGTGTGCTCTGTGGGGTCGCACTGAATCGCACGGGAGCTGCAGTGTGGAAGCAGCTGGTCGTCCCCGGGCTGCCGCCTTTCCGTAGAACTTGGAGGCCTTAATTTGGAGAGCCCGCCAGGGGTGGGAATCAGCCCGATCCTCAGGCTGGTCCTCTGCGGGCTTGCCAGCTTCTGGGCGGGGGGCTCTGCATCCGCCTATGGATGGAAGCAGCCTCCTCCCGGGCTTGGGGTGGCCCAGTGGCAGGGTACGATGCTCCCTGCGGGTAGCTCTGTGGCCTCAGCTGGTTGCCAAGCCCAAACTCTGTCAGTTGCCAGGCGCCTGACTCGGGCCCTGACCGCTGGGGATGCGACCCTGTGGACGAGGACCTCTGTGCCCCTGTGCTTGTCTGTGGACTGGCTTCGGCCGTTTTCTTTCTTTTGCAAAGAAGGTCAAATGCTACCAACCTGGGGAGCTTTGCTTTCCTCCCCGGGCCTCTGCTTTTTTGCCTAAAGGTAGCCTGAAGAGATGCGCTAATGTTCACGGAGCGCTGGGCTCCGAGGCTGGTCTTGTTCCTGGCCCCATGCTGCGGTGCTGAGGAAGGAGTGAGTGGAGACACTGAGTGTGCACCCGCCATCCACCCTCCCCCTCCTCTGCAAAGCCTTTGCCTGCCTGGCCTGCCTTGCCTCCAAGCCCTCCTCCCTGTAATCAGCCAGCTTTGCACCATGTTTGGCACTCCTCATGCTAGGCCTTTTTAAGATTTTCTTCTCTGTTCAGTGGGTGCCTGGGTGGCTCAGTCGTTGAGCCTCTGCCTTTGGCTCAGGGTGTGATCCCAGGGTTCTGGGATCGAGCCCCGCATTGGGCTCCCTGCGCTGCTGGGAGCCTGCTTCTTCCTCTCCCACTCCCCCTGCTTGTGTTCCCTCTCTCCCTGGCTATCTCTCTCTCTGTCAAATAAATACATAAAATTTAAAAAAAAAACAAACAAAAAACAGACTTTCTCCTTTGTTCAGGATAGAAAAGTTAAAACGGGAAAAGAGTTGCCTTATGCTGTTACCATCCTGTGTCAGTTTGGTGTATTTACTTTAGATACTTTTTAAGTTGCATTTTCCTGGTTATTAAAGGAGCATGCTCATTGTAGAAAATTTGGATGATTTATTTTATTTTATTTTATTTTATTTTTTTAAGATTTTTATTTATTTATTTGACAGAGATAGAGACAGCCAGTGAGAGAGGGAACACAAGCAGGGGGAGTGGGAGAGGAAGAAGCAGGCTCATAGCAGAGGAGCCTGACGTGGGGCTCAATCCCATAACGCCGGGATCACGCCCTGAGCCGAAGGCAGACGCTTAACCGCTGTGCCACCCAGGCGCCCCGAAAATTTGGATGATTTAGACACGTATAAGGAAGAAGATGAGAAGAAAAAATTGAAATCGCTTCCAATTTCACCCGAGGACCGCTGCTAACCTGATTCCCACGTACGTTCATGTGTGCGTCTTTAAGCATTAGTCCAGCTCCGGATATACTAGATTGATGAGCTTTCCTCATTTCACTCAAAATGCTTTGAGAACTTAAATTTTTGTAATGGGTGCATAGTATCACAGGTTACAGGTCCGTGGCTTTCACCAGTTTCATGGATGGACACTTAGCTTTAGTTGTTGTCTTTGTGTAAAATGTTTAAAAAAAAAATAGTAAATTACCTTCGAAGTAGGATTATTGGACCAAAGGGTTTGAATAAGGCTTTCGACGCATTTTTACCAAATTGCGTTTGCCTTCGCAGCAGAATGCTCCAGCTGACAACACTAGCCAGCTGGGCACGTTCTACTATCTCTTTCCCAGTATTGGACATGGTGGCTTTTGTCTGAGTAGTGAAACGTAGAACTTAAAGCAGCATTTCTATCATAGTGCTTATCGTGAGCTAGCATGTAGCAGCCAGTGTGGTTGAATATTGTAAAATAGAGTTCTTGATCTTCTAAGTTTCTCCATCAATTATGTTCGTGTTCTTCGCACATTTTTCTGTCGGGGTGTTTATATCTTGTTGATGGTAAGAGCACGCCATATATGGAGGGTGTCAGCCTTCTAGTTGCTGTTCGTTGCAGACATTTTCTCCTGTTGGTTGCTGGCCGTTTAACTATATTTATTGTGTGATAACTATATTCATGCTGTGGGATCTATATCATGGTTTTTTTGTGTGTGTAAAAAGTTTATTTGAAGTGTCTATTGTAAAATCTTTCAGTCTTTTAAAATAGCTTTTCTTCTACTCTAAGAATGCCTGCCCCCAGAATTGCTTAGTAGTTTCCTAAATTTCATTTCATGGGTTCTAAATTTTTTTTTTTTTAAGATTTTATTTATTTATTCGACAGAGATAGAGACAGCCAGCGAGAGAGAGAACACAAGCAGGGGGAGTGGAAGAGGAAGAAGCAGGCTCATAGCGGAGGAGCCTGATGTGGGGCTCGATCCCAGAACGCTGGGATCACGCCCTGAGCCGAAGGCAGACGCTTAACCTCTGTGCCACCCAGGCGCCCCAGGGTTCTAAATTTTAACATTGAAATGCATTTGGAATGTTTTTTTGAAACTTAATAATTAGGTATTTAGTGATGTTTTGAATTATTACATTATATATACGGACACACACACACACACACACACATTTCAGCTTTACCAGTGAGATTTATACTGTCACGTTGCATTTGGAATTTATGATGTGATATAAGGGTCTACCTTTATTTTTCTAAATAGTTAACCTACTAGTTACTGCCTATTTTATCCTTGTCTCACTGGTTTAAAATGCCACTTGGAGCATTTAAAAAAGCTGTATTCTTGAGTATTAGTCCAGAAACAGACCCATGTATAGGTGTTTGTCCAATAGCCCTGATAGTCATTGATTCTTGCCCCATTTCACATTGAACTATTCCTTGTGGCTTGGAAATTGTCCCTATTCCAGTGTAAAAGTTCCTTTCATCATTTTTCTTAGCTACTCTAAATCAAATATTCTTACAGATGGATTTTACAATCATTGCATCTCCTTTGTATACCTTTTTTTTTTTACATCGATGAGATCAAATTCTTCATAAAATTGTTTCTTGATTTTATTAAAAACTGTTTTTGTAATACTTTCTGTCTCTTTTTTTTTAAAGATTTTATTAGACAGATAGGGCATGAGTCGGGGAAGAGGGAGGGGGAGGGGCAGAGGGATGGGGAGAAACAGACTCCCCGCTGAGCAGGGAGCTGGGTCTGGGGCCCGATCCCAGGACCCTGGGATCATGACTTGACCTGAAGGCAGCCGCTTAACTGACTGAGCCACCCAGGTGCCCCATTTTCTGTCATCACTAAAACCTTTTTACCATCATTTAAAATGTCTGCATATTATTTCTCTGTTTCTTTTTGTTATTTACCGGAGCATAGTGGCATAACTGCTGGAAGAAAATAGACAATGTAATTATTTTACTGTCTCCTGTAATAGAATGGAAACTCTATGAGGGAAGAGCCATATCTGTCTTTTTTAAACATTGTATCCCCGACAGTAAGCTGGGTGCCTTGACACTGAAGTAGATACTCTATAGATACTCAGAAAATTGAACAGTAGGCGTGACTTTATTTCCATTTCATTTTTTTCTCTCCTCCCTTTTTGTTGCTGTTATTAATAATGCTGAACTGAATATCTTTTTTTGGCATATCTTATTTAAAGTAGCCTCTACTTCTGTGTCACATGACAAATAGTCATTGATTCAGTTAAAAACAGTAGTTTTGACACATCAGTTAAAACCTTTTTCGTTAATTGAAGAGTTACCTGCTAATAGTATTTGATGTTTATTGCATTGGCTCTGTGACATCTATTACACTGTTTCTTTGAGGCCATGCCATATCCTCTTCCTTGTAATGGTGTTTTTAAAGGTCTCTGAAAACAGGAGGGGATGCTCTGTCTGTAAGATCCTTAAACCATCGGATGTTCACTTCTCAGTGCAGTGTGAAGCCAGTGTGTTACGTGTGGTGTCTTACCACCAAGCCCAGTGGCTAATTTTGTGTATGGTGAAAACTGTTTGTAAAACAAAGTATGTCCTCTTCTTCTGACATGGAGTCCTAAGGAATGGGTGGCCAGCTGTTGCATAGAGGTCTGCAATGTCCCAGATCAACCTTTTTGTCATTGGCCAGATCTTTCCTAAAGGCTGGAGCCAGAAGGAAGGGGTAGAAGTGTGCCGTGGGGGGAATAATTAGGGACAAGAGAGGAAAGAGAACCCCAGGCAACCTGTGTGGGGAGTTCTGACTTGGAGATAAGGAACAGCTTTGCAAGAATGGCTTGTTACAGAGGAAGCTTTGGTATCTTCTTCCAAAGAACTCTTGGATCTTAAATATAGTAATGGATTCTTACAGGCATCTTACATTCATTCATGGAATGAAATTTCTGTCCTTTGGAAGGAGAGGATGGTTTAGTGAGGAGACAGAAAAGCCCCAAGCAAAGGCAAGAATGAGGTGTGCGTACGTGCGTGCGTGAGCCTGGTGCACACGGTGGTGGGATGGGTTGCAGTTAAGCACACTGTCTGTCTGAAGAACCCTGAATGGTTTAGGATGGCTGAGATTAGGGGAACACAGAGTGAATGATACGGGCGGGAGTGGTAGACCAGATGGCCACGTTCCCCAGCTGCCTTGCTGAGGCTGAGCTGTTGGGCGGCCATGTGGGCAAGTCACTTACCCTCTCAGTGCCTTCCATTCTTCATTTGTAAGGTGGAGGAAATAAGATCTCTACAGAGTAAATGCTACTATGTGGATAAAATAGGTTAATGCCATAGGGCACCGCAATGGTATCTGGCACATAGGACATATTGATGATGAAGTGGACACTTGTTTGCCTTAATGCCACACACACACGCGCACACGCGTACGCACGCGCACGCACACACACACACTCGCGTGCGCGCGCACACACACATTCGCACACACACACACGCACACACGTGTGCACACACACACGTGTGTGTATATATATTTAATTTTTATTTATTTGCCCTACCCCATCCCTAATTCTGTTTTGGAAGTTAACAAGGTTATCAAATTGGGACTTCGAAATTTTTTGCTATTTTTACCCTTTTCCTAATTCAAAGATTAACACAGGATTGGTTCTAGAACTAAGAATTGCACCTTTTGGAACTGTGAACTGTAAGGTGGTAGCTTTGGGACAGATGAAAGCCAAGAAGGCCTGCTGAAGTTCACTATTCTTCATTCACTTCATTCACTGTGAATGAAACCAGGTAATAGACTTAATCCGGAGGAGACATTTCCTACACAGGTTGTTAAAATACTGTCTTTAACTTTGTGATTACAAAGGCATTGGACCCCTCCCTACATGATGTGAGCTGTTTCATTGAGGATTACTTTGCTTGGATCCTCGGCAAAGTAAAGCTTTGTGCAAGGACCTCAGCCTTTAGTGTGTGACGCATTGCTCAGTACTGTAGAATTTACACTTTCTGATATTCTCTTTTGAATAATCCTCTGAAAAGGTATTATTCCCATTTTAAGGATAGGCTGAGAGAGGTGAAATCTGCTTTTCTCTCCTGTGTGGTGCAATTAGGCAAGCCTGGGGAGTGATTGAGTGGTATGATGTGATAACGAACTGCAGAGTTCTGGAAGGGGAGAAACCCCCCCACCCCGGGCATTTCTGGGAGCGGTGCCCGTCACCTGCTACTCCTGATGCAGCTCTGAGGGTGAGTGGGGAAGAGAACTGTGAAGGAATGGAGGGGGTAGAAAATGCCTCCTTGAACAGAAAACCATAATCAGTTGCTCCCCTCTCCCCGCATGCTCTCCACCCACAGTGACCTGAGGGAATGGCCAGGGAGATAAGAACTCAGGGCGGGGAAGTCCTGTCTTCCTGCTCCCAGACCAGGACAGATGGCAGCTGCGTTTTTACCAGCCTCTACTCTAGGGAAGTCACTTAATCTCTAGAAGCCTCAGATTCCTCACCTGTGGAGTTAGAATGGTTTCATTTGTGTGTTGCCTAGAGAACTAAGTGAGTAACAGTGTTTGGCAAGTGGTACGCACAGTTACCTTGCCCCCCTCCCCAGTTATATCAGTGACTTTGAATTTAAGGAATGAGGCAAAGGATTACTTGTTACACTTTCTCCATAGCTAACGTGTTCTTTCCAGATTAATTTTTAGCTTGAAGTTTGGGAATATAAACTGAGTAAGCCAAGTGATCCTTAAATACATTCCTTTTTTTTTAATGTGTTTTTTTCCTGAGTAAAAAAGTGGCACATACTTACTATAAAACAGAATGCCAGACAGTACAGAAATTTGTACTGTAGAAAGTTTTCCATAATCCCACTTCACAGATTTTTCTTAGTCCTACATTAACCTACTTTTGTCTAACTATTTGGACACACATGATACATACTTAATAGAAATGCGTGTGCCTCCCCTTTTTTTTAAAGAGAGCGCGAGCGTGCCCACACGCACGAGTGGGGCGGGGAGGGGGCAGAGGGAGTGGGAGAATCCCAAGCAGGCTCCACACTCTGCGCAGAGCCCCCCTTCCAGCCTCAGTCTCAACGACACCGAGATCATGACCTGAGCTGGAACCAAGAATCAGATGCTTAACTGACTGAGCCACCCAGGTGCTCTGTGCCCCTTTCTTTTTTAATTTATTTTTATTTTTATTTTTTATTTTATTTATTTCCAGAGATTGATTTCTTTTTTAAATTTAAATTCACTTAATTAACATAATGTATCACTAGTTTCAGAGGTAGAGGTCAGTGATTCATCAGTCTTAGGTAATACCCAGTGCTCATTGCATCACGTGCCCTCCTCGCTGTCTGTCACCCAGTTACCCCATCGCCCCGCCTTCTCCCCTCCAGCAACCCTTAGTTTGTTTCCTATGATTAAGAGTCTCTTACGGTTTGTCTCCTTCTCTGATTTCATTTTACTTTCTCCTCTTGTCCCCTATGGTCCTCTGTTTTGTTTCTTAAATTCCACATATGAGTGAGATCATATGATAATTGTCTCTCTTTGATTGACTTTGTTTAGCATAATACCCTCTAGTTCTGTCCATGTCGTTGCAAGTGGCAAGATTGCATTTTTTTGATGGCCTCGAGTAATATTCCATTGTATATACACACCACATTTTCTTTATCCATTCATCTGTCGATGGACATCTAGGCTCTTTCAATAGTTCGGCTGTTGTGGACATCGCTGCCATAAACACTGGGGTGCAGGTGCCCCTTCGGATCACTCCATTTGTATCTTTGGGGTAAATACCCAGTAGTGCAATTGCTGGGTCATAGGGTAGCTCTGTTTTCAACTTTCTGAGGAACCTCCATACTGTTTTTCAGAGTGGCTGCACCATCTTGCATTCCCACCAACAGTGTAGGAGGGTTCCCCTTTCTCCGCATCCCCGCCAGCATCTGTTGTTTCCGGACTTGAGAAATGGGATCATATTATGTATTTTCAGCAACTTGCTCTTTTTTATCCCCCAAACAAAATATTTTCAGTCTTTCTATGTGGGTACCTTACAAAAACAAAAAACAAAAGTCGATCTTCACTGGTTACATTATGGTCCATTTTCTGGGTGTCCTGTTATCTGTTTTCTTGAGGAATATCAGGCTTGTTTCCATTTTTTTTTTTTTTTCCAGAATTACATCCAGAACTCCAGTGAGCTTGCGCGTACACATACCTTGTGCTTAAGGGAGAGTGAGAATATCTGCAGGATAAATATCTGGAAATACAATTGCCAGTACAACATTGTCGTAGGTACTGCCATATTGCCCTGCAATGAAGTTGTACTTATTTGTACTTTTACGAACAATAAGTATTGAATGATTGTTTATTTCCTCCTGCCTTATCGTCTGGTCCTCCTCTCTACCACACCTGAAATACGCAGTCCTTGCAGGCAGAGACCTTGTTCACTGCTATTCGTAGCTCAGTGCCTGGCATACATGACTTCTGTTAATGAATGAAAGATGTCTGTTCTTCCATACCTTTGCCAAAGCCTTTAACCTTAAAAACCTTAAAGTAGTGGGGAAGGTAGAAGGTATTCTATTGCAATTTTCATTTCCTTGATGATGTTGAATATATATATATATGTGTATATTTTTAAAGATTTTATTTTTAAGTAATCTCTATACGTAATGTGGGGCTCGAATGGACAACCTGGAGATCGAGTCACGTGCTCCACTGACTGAGCCAGCCAGGTACCCCTGAATATATATAATTTTTATGTTCTTTGATCATTACCATTCTGTATGCTTTTCATGTATTACCCATTTTTCAGGTGGGATTTTTATCCTTGTGTATTAGTACAGGCTCTTTTCATATTTGGGATGATGTGTTAGAATTCTGTTTTTCCAGGGTCACCTGGGTGGCTCAGTAGGTTGAGTGGCTGACTCTTGATTTCAGTTCAGGTCATGATCTTGGGGTCCTGGGATCCAGCCCCGTGTAGGGCTCCACACTCAGTAGGGAGTCTACTTGAGATTCTCTCTCCCTGTCCCTTTGCCCCTCTCCCTGCATGCACACACAAGCTCTCTCAAATAAATAAAATCTTTTTTGAAAAAAAAGATTTTATTTATTTGAAAGAGAGAAAGCGAGGAAGAGACGGCACGAGTGGGGGAGGGGAGAGGCAGAGGGAGAAGCAGACTCCCCACTGAGCAGGGAGCCTGAGGCGGGGCTCGATCCCAAGACCCTGAGATCATGACCTGAACCGAAGGCAGACGCTTCACTAACTGAGCCACCCAGGTGCCCCTCATATAAACAAATCTTAAAAAAAATTTTTTTCCATGTTTTCATTTATTTCATCCATTTTTCATTCGTTTGCTTGTTCTTTCTTTTACACAGTGTAGGTTTTTACAATTTCTTTATGGGATCACGTTATTGGATTTTCCTTGATTCTTTTTGTGTGTTTCTTCATGTCCCATATGGGAAAGGGCTTCTCTACTTCAGGATTTTAATTTATTCACCTGTTCTTAAAAATGCTTTTTCCAAGTCTTTGGCACTCTGGCGTTCATGTTACAATGTAAGGAATGGAGGCATGTACCTCTATTACGTCACATTGTCCCACCTGAACTGATTGAGTGTGGAACCTTCTTAGAGTGGAACACTAGGAAAAGCATGAGGCAGACCCTTGTGTTTATCCGTGGAAGGTGTCCAGCATGTGGTGTTAAATTTAAAAAAGTCTTTGCCCTTCTTGGTAACATCGGTTTGGATGACACTGTTAATGATCCTTTTTTAGAAATTCGGTGGCAGATAAGCAGCCGGGAATTTTCGACTTGGATGCACCCCGGTTCGGGGTCTGGCTCTCTCTTCTTTCTCAGCTCACTGAACCTGTTGTCAGCCGGTGTTTTCTGTGGAAGACCTCACACCCACTTTCGCGTGTTGTTTTGAGAGTGAAATGAAATACTTGTTGCTGTTTTTCGTTTGTTTTTGCCATGCAAGGACACTTTATTTTGGGTACATAAAATTTAGAAGTGTTTAATCAGCAAAGAATTTTATAAATGGCATAATAACACAGGTTAAAAAAGAAATAAAACAGGGGCGCCTGGGTAGCGCAGTCGTTAAAGCCTCTGCCTTCGGCTCAGGGCGTGATCCCGGCGTTCTGGGATCGAGCCCCACATCAGGCTCCTCCGCTGGGAGCCTGCTTCTTCCTCTCCCACTGCCCCTGCTTGTGTTCCCTCTCTTGCTGGCTGTCTCTCTGTCACATAAATAAATAAATAAAACTCTTAAAAAAAAATAAAAAAAAAGAAATAAAAACAAAATAAGGGACGGTTTTCCAAATGTCAGTTCCTCATGATTCATCCGTGAATTAATAAACTAATAAAAATACAAACCAACGAACATTTATTGAAATGAATAATGAGGTTAGTTGTACAGATTATCTTATCTGTACAGATTATCTTATCTCAGCTCACAGCATATAGAAATGATTTTTAATGTTTCAAAGGTCTCCTGCTTATGTCAGACTTGAGTGGACCAGTTAACACAGTCTAATTCCAGAGCGTTCAGTGACCTGGGAATGATACATTCGTAAGAATTATGTTAGGGTCGCGTGGGGGGCTCAGTTGGTGAAGCGTGTGCCTTCAGCTCAGGTCATGATCTTCAAATAAAAGAATAAAATCTTTAAAAAAAAGAATTAACGTTAATACCATCTATATTCTGGAAGCACTGTATCAGAAATGAGAACAATGCAGCATCTTTTCGGTAACAGGATAAATGAAATAGGCCTCACTTAGAGTGAATTTAGAGAGAAGGCACCACAGATGCCCCGTATACCTGCAGAGGTTTAGAGGATGGTGCTTGGGGATCCAGTCCGCCCATCACCCTGTGTCCCTCCCTCACTGCTAACCCCTCCAGCTCCCAAGGGAGCCTGATGATGCAGGGGGATGTCCAGATCTATTTAAAATGTAGGTTTTCTTGTTTTTCAGGCATAGTGAGGCCAAGAACAGATAAGGAGACAATTGCCATTGAAAGATAGCATGCAGGTCACTGTTCTCAAGAGGAGGGGGCACAACCCCCATGCAGGGCTCCGTGGGGGAGGCACCAGAGTCGGTCAGGAGGCAGAGGTTGAGGGGAAGACCTGGACAAGAGCCTTTACTGTGGTGTCCTGAGGAAGGAATGGACGAGGCGGAGCAAACAGGCTTAGGAGTGGCTCTGGGGCCTGGGAGCTGTCCCTTGTCGGGTACCTGGCCCTGGAGTGGTTCTGGTAGGGCTAAAGCCCTTGGAGGAGGTGGTGGGGGTGTGGTGTCTGGATTGGTTGGTTTGCATATGAAAGGCACACACAAAGGCGAGGCATTGATAATCCCAGAACTGTCTCGCCCTAGGAGGGGTAGCCTCTGGGGTCAGCAAGGCCGCAGATGACAAAGCTTCGGAAACAAGGTTCATTTAATAGTGACCTTGGGCGCAGCCCTGGGCTGCCTGTGGAAGAGCGGGCACCAAGGAGCTACTTGGGGAAAGCTACCTTTCCGACTGGAACCCGGCCATTTCTTTCTTCCATGACTGAGCTCTCTCTCCGTCCACGCCACCACCTGCACGCTTGCTGAGCTGCTCTTTCACGGGAGCTGATCCACTTTGGATTTCTCCAGGTCTTTGCCCATCTTCCTGCAGGAGCCAAAGTTGAGATGTGTGAGCCTGATGCCTTCATACACTGCAGGAAGCTTCCCTGTTTCTGGGCAGTACGTGCCCCCCCC